>NW_025533528.1:302156-604312 GCF_020615455.1 Coregonus clupeaformis | reverse complement strand
GTCACTGTGCCCATTCCATCCGGCCTGAAAAAACCCACACACAAATGTTTGATGAGCGTTTCATTAAAGGGGCAATCTGCAGTTCAAACAACAACAAAGCGGCTACCCTGTCAACTTTTTGGGTAAATGCCTTAGGGATGGGGTTGGAGAAAACTAACCGCTCTCAAATTCATAGACTGGGCTATGGATGCAAGGACTGACCATAAACGAGATCAAAATTATAGTTTTAAACATGTTTTGAAGCTATACAGTGTTTGTTTACAATTACATTGTTTACAAACAATGGAATAAAACAAGCGTATATTTGGGGTTCTGATGAGGTTAGACAGTTGGACTAAGGTCATGAGGCATTTATAAGTTATATTCAAGAATCAATAGCTATATATAATTAATTTTAAAGTCTGCTCCCTGGTAGGGATGGGGGTTTGAAATAATTTCACTATTCAAATAGTCTCATGAATTTTGGGCGGATATCCGGATATTCAAAATACATGTGTTTTTATAAACTTCCGTTTTTAACCTGATCATTGCTGTGCGAGGGAGAGAGGCTGGCACTCTATTGCTGCAGCTGTGAAGGGGTCGGTGTGTATGAGATGGGAGCGAGAAGACTGAAAGAGAGAGAGAGTGCAAGACAACTCGGCTACAGCCAAGACTACCTAACTTGTAGCAGTCACAATGTTATTTACCATCCCATATAACAGTGCCTGTCCTGACTGGAGTAGCCTAGAGAAGCTAGCCTGCTAGGCTAATTGAGGCTAAATGCGGCGCTTTCTCCCCAACCCATTCAGATAAACAGCAGCCTACCTGTTGGTTGCTCGTTGTAGCCTTCTCCTTCTAATTCCGTAGTTTCCACCTTGCATTGCATTAGTGAACTCTCACTCCACTTGCTACACATTGAGCATCTTTGCCGCTTTGATTGGCCAACATAAACAACAAGCTACACAACAAGCTACACGACAGGTGAAGGTTATCAGTCGGCTACCGGCCTTTTTATGGGGCGCACGTCATAAAACTACATTAAAAGGTTGTTTTATTAAATTAATAATTTGAAATATCATGGCATACCCTTGTATGTAACAATGTCACATGGATATTTTAATTTAATTTTGAAAAATACTTTTCAGTGTTAAAATAGACCAAACTAAATTATCACTCGCAAAAAGTATTTCAAATCAAATGTTATTTGTCACATACACATGTTATTGCGGGTGTCGTGAAATGCTTGTGTTTCTAGCTCCAACAGTGCAGTATATCACAATTCACAGTGACATTAGAGTGAGTGACATTATTAAAGTGGCCAGTGATTTCAAGTCTATGTATATGGGGCAGCAGCTTCTAAGGTGCAGGGTTACGTAACCGGGTGGAAGCCGCCTAGTGATGGCTATTTAACAGTATGATGGCCTTGAGATAGAAGCTGTTTTTCAGTCTCTCGGTCCCAGCTTTGATGCACCTGTACTGACCTCGCCTTCTGGATGATAGTGGGGTGAACAGGCAGTGGCTAGGGTGGTTGTTGTCCTTGATGATCTTTTTGGCCTTCCTGTGACATCGGGTGCTGTAGGTGTCCTGGAGGGCAGGTAGTTTGGCCCCGGTGATGCGTTGGGCAGACCGCACCACCCTCTGGAGAGCCCTGCGGTTGCGGTTGCGGGTGGTGCAGTTGCCGTACCAGGTGGTGATACAGCCCGACAGGATGCTCTCAATTGTGCATCTTGTAAAGGTTTGTGAGGGTTTTAGGTGCCAAGCCAAATTTCTTCAGCCTCCTGAGGTTGAAGAGGCACTGTTGCACCTTCTTCACCACACTGTCTGTATGGCTGGACCATTTCAGATCGTCAGTGATGTGTATGCCGAGGAAGGAAGCTTTCCACCTGCTCCACAGCGGTCCCATCGATGTGGATAGGGGTGTGCACCCTCTGCTGTTTCCCGACTACTGTTGTGTCATCTGCAAACTTGATGATTGAGTTGGAGGCGTCGTGGCGAACAGGGAGTACAGGAGGGGGCTGAGCACGCACCCTTGTGGGGCCCCTGTGCTGAGGATCAGCGAAGTGGAGGTGTTGTTTCCTACCTTCACCACCTGGGGGCGGCCCGTCAAGAAGTCCAGGACCCAGTTGCACAGGGCGGGGTTCAGACCCAGGGCCCCAAGCTTAATGATGAGCTTGAAGGGTACTATGGTGATGAATGCTGAGCTATAATCAATGAACAGCATTCTTACATAGGTATTCCTCTTGTCCAGATGGGATATGGCAGTATGCAGTGCGATGGTGATTGCATCGTCTGTGGATCTATTGGGGCGGTAAGCAAATTGAAGTGGGTCTAGGGTGTCAGGTAAGGTAGAGGTGATATGATCCTTAACCAGCCTCTCAAAGCACTTCATGATGACAGAAGTGAGTGCTACGGGGCGATAGTCATTTAGTTGAGTTACCTTTGCTTTTTTGGGTACAGGAACAATGGTGGACATCTTGAAGCAAGTGGGGACAGCAGACTGGGATAGGGAGAGATTGAATATGTCCGTAAACACTCCAGCCAGCTGGTCTGCGCATGCTCTGAGGACGCGGCTAGGGATGCCGTCTGGGCCGGCAGCCCTGCGAGGGTTAACCAGCTTAAATGTCTTACGTTGGCCACGGAGAAGGAGAGCCCACAGTCCGTGGTAGCGGACCGCGTCGGTGGCACTGTGTTATCCTCAAAGTGGGTGAAGAAGGTGTTTAGCTTGTCCGGAAGCAAGATGTCGGTGTCCGCGACGTGGCTGGTTTTCCCTTTGCAGTCCGTGATTGTCTGTAGACCCTGCCACATATGTCTTGTGTCTGAGCCGTTGAATTGCGACTCCACTTTGTCTCTATACTGACGTTTTGCCTGTTTGATTGCCCTATGGAGGGAATAACTACACTGTTTGTATTCGGCCATATTCCCAGTCACCTTGCCATGGTTAAATGCGGTGGTTCGCGCTTTCAGTTTTGCGTGAATGCTGCCATCTATCCACGGTTTCTGCTTAGGGTAGGTTTTAATAGTCACAGTGGGTACAACATCTCCTATACACTTCCTAATTAACTCAGTCACCGTATCCGTGTATTCTTAACTCAGTCACCGTATCCGTGTATTCGTCAATGTTATTCTCAGAGGCTACCCGGAACATATTCCAGTCCGCGTGATCAAAACAATCTTGAAGCGTGGATTCCAATTGGTCAGACCAGCGTTGAATAGTCTTTAGCACGGGTACTTCCTGTTTGAGTTTCTGCCTATAGGAAGGGAGAAGCAAAATGGAGTCGTGATCAGATTTGCCGAAGGGAGGGCGGGGGAGGGCCTTGTTGGCATCCCGGAAGTTGGAGTAGCAGTGGTCGAGTACTACAGTTAATGTGTTGATAGAACTTCGGTAGCGTTTTCCTCAAATTTGCTTTGTTAAAATCCCCAGCTACAATAAATGCGGCCTCAGGATATGTGGTTTCCAGTTTGCATAAAGTCCAGTGAAGTTCGTGGTATCGGCTTGAGGGGGGGAATATACACGGCTGTGACTATAACCAAAGAGAATCTTCTTGGGAGGTAATACGGTCGGCATTTGATTGTGAGGTATTCTAGGTCGGGTGAACAAAAGGACTTGAGTTCCTGTATGTTATCACAATCACACCATGAGTGGTCAATCATGAAACAAACACCCCCGCCTTTCTTCTTCCCAGAGAGTATTTTATTTCTGTCTACGCGATATACTGAGAACCCAGCTGGCTATATGGACAAAGACAGTATATCCCGAGAGAGCCATGTTTCCGTGAAACAGAGTATGTTACAATCCCTGATGTCTCTCTGGAAGGAGATTCTCGCCCTGAGCTCGTCTACTTTATTATCCAGAGACTGAGCATTAGCGAGTAATATACTCGGAAGCGGTGGATGGTGTGTGTGACTCCTGAGTCGGACAAGAAGTCCACTCCAAATACCTCTTCTCCGCTAGCGGTGTTTTGGATCAGCCTCTGGAATCAGTTCAATTGCCATGGGAGGTACGAACAAAGGATCCAATTCGGAAAAGTCGTATTCCCGGTCGTAATGCTGGTGAGTTACTGCCGCTCTGATAACCAAAAGTGATTTTCAGCTGTATGTAGTAACACAAAGAAATTCCTGGGGTAATAATGTAAGAAATAACACACAAAAAAACAAAATTCTGTCAGCGCCATTTTCTAACGTCAGTTCGGATATTCTTATATTCGAATAACCGTGCACATCCCTACTCCCTGGATCCTCTCCACACTGTTCTCATCAAAGCCTGCCTGCCTGCTCTCTGTCCATATCTCAGCCACATTGTCAATCTCTCCCTCGCCCATGGAACTGTCCCTTCCAACTACAAAACAGCCGATTCTACCCCATCTTAAAGAAGCCCGGACTAGATACCTCCATCCTCAAAAACTATCTCCCCATCTCCAACCTCCCCAAAACTCTTGAAGGGACTGTTGCCTCCCAACTACAAACCTACCTCCTCAACAATAACCTATTTGAGCCCCTCCAGTCAGGTTTCTGCCCCCTCCACAGTACTGAAACTGCCCTCCTCAAAGTCATCAACGACCTCCTAACCTCTGCTGATGCTGGTGCCCTCAACATCCTTATTCTCCTCGACCTGAGTGCCACCTTTGACATGGTGAGCCATCAAGTCCTGCTCACCAGACTGGAGGGCCTGGGTATTGAGGGCACAGCAGTCTCCTGGCTACAATCATACCTCACCAACCGGACCCACTACATCTCCCTCAATGGCCATACCTCTGACTCCACTGCTGTCACACAGGGTGTCCCCCAGGGCTCTGTGCTGGGTCCCTTGCTTTTCATTATCTACATCCTCCCTCTTGGTCAGATCCTCCGCCACTTCAACCTCGACTTCCACTGCTACGCCGATGACACCCAGATCTATATCACCACCAAATCCCTCATCAGACCCACCTCTGACTCACATTGAATCCTGCCTCTCTTAAACACCTCCTCATAGGCAACCTCACCCTCACCATTGATGACACCATTGTCTCTCCCTCACCCCACGCACCTTGGCGTCATCTTGGACCCTCTCCTTCGAGTCAGGTCCTCCCTCTCCCGTACTGCCGCTGAAACCCTCATCCACGCATTCATCTCCTCCCGTCTCGACTACTGCAACTCACTACTCTCGCTCCCTCTATAAGCTCCAAATGGTTCAGAACTCTGCAGCCCGACTCCTCACCCACACTGGCAGCAAATCACCCACGTCCTCTGTGAACTCCACTGGCTCCATGTCTCCCACCGCATTAATGACAAGATCCTCCTCCTTCTGACCTACAAAGCTCTTCACCACCTTGTCCCCCCTTACCTCTCTGACCTTCTTCTCCCCACCCAACCCATACGCTCACTCTGTTCCACCAAAGCAGGCCACCTTGCCTTTCTCTGGTTCACGCTTCAGAGCTTTGGCAACAGGGCCTTCTCCAGGTTTGCTCCAAAGCTCTGGAACTCCCTCTCCAGCAATCCGTGACTCTGAGTCCATTATCTTTTAGTCCCTCCCCACCCCACACACACAAACACTCTCTCACACACACAATCTCTCTCACACACATACACACATGCACAACACCTGCTCGCTCACTCATCCACTGACACATCACACTTTTCCCTTCTTTAGCCCTATCCCCTTTGTTTCATGTTTTTGTTTCTTACTGCTTAATCTGGCATTGTTATGTTTTAATATCAGTTTTTTGTTTAGTTTCTATAATTGTAAAGTGACTTTGGCTCATTGAAAAGCTATATTTAAGTCCCATGTATTATTATTATGGACATAAGGCCTTCACTTCAACTCCTCTCCGCTTAATTACCAAAAGGCCCTGATCTACAATGAAAAGCAACCCCCTCTCCACAAAAGCACTTGTAAGGACAACTTGTAAACCCTGTTGTTCCTTAAATCTGTCAATTCATTAACCCCCCCTGCTGCCACCCCCTTTAACAAGCACCAGCTAATCCCAAAGGAACAGATAAAGGATAGTGCTCGCTCATGTGATGGCAAGGACATTTTCTTTTATGTCGTGGTAAAAAGAAGGCAGTGGATTTCTTGTTCTGTTCCTCCCTCACACTCCAGCCCAAATGTCCAGATGAAGATATAAGGGTCATGTTCTGCAGCTTCCCCATCTTCAGCCTTAGGCCATAGACTAGGCCTCCCACACTCGACCTTAGTCCAAGCCCAAGCCCATGGGTCCTGAGAGCTGACCAGTTGCTGAAATTCAATTAACAAGGATAGGGAATCTGTTCATTTAGAAAAGGGAACATGCCTTATACAAATATAGTCACATTAACACAAGCAAAACACCAGATTGCAAGGTTGGTCAATACTGACAGTTTTGTAGTATGGAGTCGGACAAGAAATAGACTGTCACTTCAGTTGTTCAGTCCTCTAATACATAACATCTCTATGTTGGTATCCTTGTAACATTCAAAGTGTACCAGCACTCTAAGCCTGCGTTGTTAACCAAAAATGGTTGGCAACAGGCCAAATTGAAAATACCCTGATAGGCCATTAAAAAATATCAAGTAGAACCCCTGTACATGTAACTGGCTTTCCCGTAATAGCTTTTCACTGACTGCTATCAAATCCAATCAAACTTCCTGTCATGCTTGGCTGCACACGTCAGAGTTGGACAAAGTGCGACAGCTTGTCGAGGGCAGAGGCATTGTTGCTGCTAAATGAAGCGAGCGTGTTTGAGTGGAGGCTAAATGCTGACCCCCACTCACAAAGGGTTAACAGGCTCCAGGATGGGGCTGTGGGTTACTGTCAGGGTGTTTACAGTGGATATGGCTCATCTGTAAGTGTTGACTGTCATCTTCGAACACGCTCCAAACCTCAGGATCTCTGGGTTAATCACATCCGATGGAGTGGGCATCATCTGACGGTGAGGCAGCGGCCACGCATGGCAGGGCACCGTGTGTGTGTGTCTCCTCCCTTTAGCAGCGTGGGGAACAGACATGGGTGACAGTTAGGAGACACAGGGGATGGGTGGCATGGGGGAGTTGGGGTTACAGAAGTAAAAGCTCAAGTCACATTCCGAGCCCATGAGAGCCGGACGTCTCTGAGAGGCGGGGGATAGGAAGTGACAGGTGAGAGGGAGGTGAGCAGAAGATTATGTGTCCACTGTCACTTTCCACAAGGCTCATAACAGCTCACAGTGCTGCCCTTTGGCCCTCCTTGCCATGGGCTCCTGTAACCTTGCACCGCTCCCAAATAGCTATCTTCATGAAGATGGAAGCCAAACCTGCATGAACCCATGGCGGTGGCAAAGCTCAACGAGTCCACTCTTTCTCGATCTGTCAATCAAAACCAGTGATCCACAAAAGTTGTTACAAAGTTAGCAAGTGTCCCCTTTTCAATGACAACTTTTATTCTGAAATCACAAGCCACATTCACAACCATTGTACAAAGATTGTGATTGTTAAAGACTTACATTATCTAGCAGAAAATGAATTTTGTGCAACAGCCTCTAACCTATTAACTGAGAACCGAAAATGACAGCTCTGATAAGGAAATAGTAACCTCAAATCAACCAGTTCTTTGACAACTATTGGTCTCCAAGTGCAAAGGCTAATCCCAAAATGGGTACGCACACACACATCACGAAGAAAGGGCATGGGTTTTGTGTACAAAGTAGATCTGACAGATTTTATATTATTTATATAATTTAAAATAAAGTATACATTCGCCAAGATCCATCCCCTTCGTTTAGAAACAGGCCCAGCACTTTTGACAAGACAAGAAAGTCACAGATTGCATACGGCTGTTGCATAAAACTACCTCCACTCTCTCTGTCTGTGGCCTTATGCTACCCAATGCCTCCACTCCCTTCCCCGCCCTCTCTGCCAACATCGAGAGTACTGAATAGGCATCAATTATTCAAATTAGAGCTCCAACTGACAAAAAGCCAGTTCCAGCAATCTCTCACGTTTATACGTGGTGATTACTCAGAGAGGCTAATCATTACTGTTCTAATTTGCTAAATTACTGAGCAAAGAGAGAAAGCACATATATTAGCATTTATCACAGGGGAAGTCAAGTGGGGGTTATTTGAGGTAAGTGGGAAACTAATAGCCGTAAGAGAACTGTAAGTGGGAAACAGAGTGGAGCTGTTAAGCCGACAAGTGGCCAAGGTATACTGCTCATATCGGACTAAATACAAGAAACTAATAACTTGTGCCTTTGAGAAAAGTACCAATGGATGCGTGTTAGTGTTACACGTCCTGAAAATATGATAATATTTGATAATAATTATTTGTTGGTAATGAAAACATTTCTGGATGTAAAAACCTTGGATATTTAGTTAAATCTAAATGATAACCCTCAACCATATATGGTTTGAGAAATTGTGTGTAGAAATGAATCATGATAAACCCCCAAAAAATAGAAAACAAGTAGGGAGGAAAGGGAACAATTATCATTACCTATTAAAAGCTGATGCTGAACCTGTAATTATTTTCTAATCATATTACACTCTGATGCAGAGTTAAAAGCTAAGTACTAATTTGTGAGAGTCTCTGTACACGTTCTCCCTCCTTCTCAAATAATGGAGAAATGAGGCCCAACATAGCCACTGCAAAGAAGGGGCCAACCCGGGTGGTTACTATTGTGGTATTGTCAAGTCCCTTTGCAAGACTCGTCTTTACTTTACACAAAAGCCCCCAGTTTTTCTTTGACTTATTCTTTTGGCCAGGACACAAATAAAATCCTTGATTTCTGAGAGGAGAAATCCGTATACACGTATGACAGCCTATAAATGAAATAGAAATGTATCTGTCGCATGAGCCAAATATACAACAGGTGTAGACTTTACCGTGAAATGCTTACTTACGAGCCCTTTCCCAACAACGCAAAGAAAAAAAGTCAGAACATTTGCAAATAAAAAGAGAAAATAGTAACACAATAAATAACAATAATGAGGCCATATACAAGGACCACTGGTACTGAGTCAATGTGCAGGGGTACAAAGTAGTTGAGTTAATATGTACATGTAGGTAGGGTTAAAAGTGACTAGGCAATCAAGATAGAAAACAAACAGAGTAGCAGCAGCGTATGTGGAGAATGTGAAAGTGTGTGTACAGTGCATTCGGAAAGTATTCAGACCCCTTCACTTTTTCCACATTTAGTTACGTTACTGCCTTATTCTGAAATGAATATATTTTTTTCCTCATCAATCTACACACAATACCCCGTAATGACACAGCAAAAACTGGTTTTTAGACATGTACTGCGGAAATATCACATTTACATAAGTATTCAGACCCTTTACTCAGTACTTTGTTGAAACACCTTTGGCAGCGATTACAGCCTCAAGTCTTCTTGGGTATGACGCTACAAGCTTGGCACAGCTCTATTTGGGGAGTTTCTCCCATTCTTCTCTGCAGATCCTCTCAAGCTCTGTCAGGTTGGATGGGGAGCATCACTGCACAGCTATTTTCAGGTCTCTCCAGAGATGTTCAATCGGGTTCAAGTCCAGGCTCTGGCTGGGCCACTCAAGGACATTCAAAACTTGTCCCGAAGCCACTCCTGCGTTGTCTTGGCTGTGCTTAGGGTCGTTGTCCTGTTGGAAGGTGAACCTTCACCCCAGTCTGAGGTCCTGAGCGCTCTGGAGCAGGTTTTCATCAAGGATCTCTCTGTACTTTGCGCCGTTCATCTTTCCCTCGATCCTGACTAGTCTCCCAGTCCCTGCCCCTGAAAAACATCCCCACACCATGATGCTGCCACTACCATGCTTCACCGTAGGGATGGTATTGGCCAGGTGATGAGCGGTGCCTGGTTTCCTCCAGACGTGACGCTTGGTTTTCATACCAAAGAGTTCAATCTTGGTTTCATCAGACCAGAGAATCTTATTTCTCATGGTCTGAGAGTCCTTTAGGTGCCTTTTGGGAAACTCCAAGCGGGCTATCGTGCCTTTTACTGAGGAGTGGCTTCCGTCTGGCCACTCTACTATAAAGGCCTGATTGGTGGAATGCTGCAGAGATGGTTGTCCTTCTGGAAGGTTCTCCCATCTCCACAGAGGAACTCTGGAGCTCTGTCAGAGTGACCATCAGGTTCTTGGTCACCTCCCTGACCAAGGCCCTTCTCCCCCGATTGCTCAGCTTGGCCGGGTGGCCAGCTCTAGGAAGAGTCTTGGTGGGTCCAAACTTCTTCCATTTAAGAATGATGGAGGCCACTGTGTTCTTGGGGATCTTCAATGCTGCAGAAATTTTTTGGTACCCTTCCCCAGATCTGTGCCTCGACACAATCCTGTCTCGGAGCTCTACGGATAATTCCTTCGACCTCATGGCTTGGTTTTTGCTCTGACATGCACTGTCAACTGTGGAACCTTATATAGACATGTGTGTGCCTTTTCAAATCATGGTGGACTCCAATCAAGTTGTAGGAACATCTTAAGGATAATCAATAGAAACAGGATGCACCTGAGCTCAATTTCAAGTCTCATAGCAAAGGGTCTGAATACTTATGTAAATAAGGTGTTTTTATTTGTTATTTTTAATACATTTGCCATCATTTCTAAAAACCAGTTTTTGCTTTGTCGTTATGGGGTATTGTGTGTAGATTGATGAAAAAATATATATTTCATAAATTTTTAAATAAGGCTGTAACGTAACAAAATGTGGTAAAAGTGAAGGGGTCTGAATACTTTCCGAATGCACTGTACGTGTGTAGGGGCAATGAATGGAAGTGTGTGAACAACATTGAGTCTTTTTACTGGTTATTTTTATTTGTATATTTTTTGGACACTGACCATCTGAGCTCCGGAGACAACATTTCAGTTTATCAAACAGTAAAAGCAAAAACCTGTAGTTGATGTAGTACAACACGGTATACAACACTTTTGTAACTTGTTTGTGGAGCTTGTCGATGTATGTACCTATTGCCATGGATGTGGGAGGCGCAGAAGGCATAGCTGTAATGCAGGAGGGTGGGGTCGACCAGGGTGTTGTTCTCAGAGTACTCCATCAGATCCCGGAGGTAGCTGAGGTGGCGGTTGCAGCCCCTCACACCGTAGCGGGCGCAGTACTCATCCAGCACAAACACCTGACCTGGACTGAACCATCCCTGTGGACACAAACAGAGGAAAGGCTAGAGAGGACAGCTTTGAGTTATTGGGGAGCCTGCCACTGATGGTCTCTGACTGGATTGTCTGCTGGAATCTGTTGAAAAAAATTGATCGATAATTACGTTTTTTTTTTTTTTGAGAATGGAATTCCGAACTACTTACATATTTTAATTTACTTGTAAAAGGATGGGAGCAGATAAGCAGGGGGAATAGTAAAGGGTTGAGAAATACATGTGTAGGGCTGATGTGGATGTGGGGATGGAACTGTGATCCCACCGCAGCGGGGGATGTATATGGTTCCGTAGAAGAGAGCATTACTGCTGGACCAGACTATGGGCCATAGCTAAGCCTTCTATGCCAACATTCTACTGATTGGATTCTTTTTATTTAATTGAACAACTAAATTATGTTAAAAACTAGGGATTTTCAAAACTAGGGTACACATTTTCAAACAAAAATAAAGGCAATCTATAAGTTTAAAGCAGGAGCTATAACAGATGCTCAATTATCACTGTAAATACAGCACATTTGACAGCTAAGATACAACCCTCTGCAGATTCACCCATTTTGAATGTTATATTGTTTTTGTGCATCTCTGAGCGATGTTCTATCGATTCCCAAGGTAATTTCATGTTTTCATGTGTATCAGCGCTATTGCCGTTCAAGCAGGCAGAAATTTGGCAGGTATGACGTAGCATTGCGATAAAGCCGCTCTCACTACACTGGAAGTTAATAGGAATACGACATTTAGATTGCAAAAACGTCTATCATACATGTCAGATTTCAATACTGGCCATTGATCATATTTTTGCGATATTCCTACCTTGAGAAATTTGTAATTTAGCAGAGGGTCCACCCCATTTCTCCTATTTGCCTGCCTCTTCAGTCTAGGGTGCATTGCATGGTGCCGTTGCGAATGGCAGACTCCACTCTGCGAGGCATATCGTTCTGCAGGTTGAACATGATGAGATTCTAGACTAAATTGATAGTGCAGTTTGTTTAGGCGATATTACAGTTAACTAGCTACTTCACATGCTGATATTGGTATTATTGTGTGTAGCTAGCTAGCCAGCCAGCCCATAGAGAGAGCATTGCATTGTGGGTTTTGTAGTTGACTTGAGTCGCAACAGATTTTCACATGTTGCTACCAACCTTATTATAATGACAAAACTAAACATTTGTTCACAAAAATGTTTGTTCTCATATGAGTGTTATTTAACACTGTAAATTATAAGAATTTGTGGTTTTGGGTGGAATTTTCCTTTAAAGAAAAAATCCCAGACTTTTTCCAACAATTAAACAAAGGAGCGCAAGGTTAACCACCAACAATTAATTCACAGGCAAAAAATGTCACGCGTGAAATAGGAAGCGTGGAGTGATCTGAAATCCTGGAACATTCATTAGTTCATTCATTCCGCGCATAATAACTAAATTAGGCATGAATCTTACAAACCTAATTAAGACGCCTCTCGGAAGGAATATTAACAAATTAGCACCTCCACTGAGCAGTCGCCCACGACAACGCCAATAGATCCCTGGCATAGCAACCAAGACTCTTTGGGTGGCGACGGTTGACCTGGGAGCGACCCAGACATGCGCAATACTGTGCCCCCTGTCTGAGTCTGGCTAGCTTCTATTTCCACATTAATATTGCTCTTGATATACTTTTACATGGAAGGCTGAATAAATATTTAAAATGTTCTTCCGATTTTGAGTCAGAAACAACAACATGCCGATGGATACAAATGATAAAGGGCTCCAATTCTCGGTCTTCCTCATACTGCAAATATTAGCAACCTTGAGCCATCCTGATTGGGACTGGGATACAATAGGATTCCTTCATGTCTTAATGTACTGGCAGACTCTTTGTACAGTCAATAAAAACGGGCTCCACTAAGACAGTTGGATATGACCTGACTGACAAGGAGGCATTCACCACACATTTCCTTTTTAGCATTCTTTCTCTCATTTCCTTTTTTTTTTTTCGCTCTGTAACTCCTACCTCTCCAATTCTCTCTCTCTCTCTCTCTCTCTCTCTCTCTCTCTCTCTCTCTCTCTCTCTCTCTCTCTCTCTCTCTCTCTCTCTCTCTCTCTCTCTCTCTCTCTCTCTCTCTCTCTCTCTCTCTCTCTCTCTCTCTCTCTCATATATATATATATATATATATATATATATATATATATATAACACTACAAAAAGAATACAGCTGAGCGCTCTGCAGCCTGGCAGCATTTGACAAGATGTTCCACTGTGACAAACAGATGGCCCACTCAAGTCTTGGCACTGACCGCTCAATTAGCTATTAACGAGCTGACTATCTCTAACGAACATGGTTCCTGTGTGCTGAGCGACAGGGGATCTGCTAGGCCGGTGTTGGTCAACTCTGTGTCATAGCTCTTGTAAATGTGACCCCTCGCAAAATGGAACCAGCTAGAATTAAAGTTGTCGTGTCACTTTTTGAAAAACCTAACCTGGTGACCTTACTTTAATCATTACTTTACTTCAAAATCAAATACTTCACTACATGTATGTAATCAGTTTTCTAAAGACTGTTTCATGTCACTGGATGATGAACTGCTAATTTACATTATGACAGCTACAGTTGACTTACAGCGCTCTCAGAAAGTGTTCACACCCCTTGACCTTTTCCAAATGTTGTTCCATTACAGCGTGAATTTAAAATTGATTAAATTTATATTTTTTTGTCACTGGCCCAGACACAATACCCCGGAAATATGTTTTTAAATGTTCGTTACAAATTCATAAAAAATGAAAAGCTGAAATGTCTGGAGTCAATAAGTATTCAACCCCTTTCTTATTGCAAGCCTAAATACATTCAGGAGTAAATATTAGCTTAATAAGTCACATAAAAGTTACATGGACTCACTCTGTGTGCAATAATAGTTTTTAACATTATTTTTTAATGACTACCTCATCTCTCTAACCCACACATCTGTAAGGTCCATCAGTCGAACAGTGAATTTCAAACACAGATTCAACTAAAAAGACCAGGGAGGTTTTCCAATGCTTCGCAAAGAATGCCACCTATTTGTAGATAGGTAAAAAAACAAAAACAAAACACACATTGAATATCCCTATTGCTCCTGAATGGCACAGCGGTCTAAGGCACTGCATCTCAGTGCTTGAGGTGTCACTACAGACCCCCTGGTTCGATTCCAGGCTGTATCACAACTGGCTGTGATTGGGAGTCCCATAGGGCAGCGCACAATTGGCCCAGCGTCTTCCGGGTTTCTTCTTAACTGACTTGCCTAGTTAAATAAAGGTTAAATAAATAAAAAATAACAAAATGGTGAAGTAATTAATCATTACACTTTGGATGGTGTATCAATACACCCAGTCACTACAAAAATACAGGGATCCTCAGTTGCCAGAGAGGAAGGAAACCGCTCAGGGATTTCACCATGAGGCCAATAGTGACTTTAAAACAGTTACGGAGTTTAATGGCTAGGATAGGACAAAACTCAAGATGGATCAACAACATTGTAGTTACTCCACAATACTAACCTTTGACAGAGTGAAAAGATGGAAGCCTGTACAGAATACAAATATTCCAAAACATGCATCCTGTTTGCAACAAGTCACTAAAGTAATACTGCAAAAAATGTGGCAAAGCAATTCACTTTTTGTCCTGAATACAAAGAAAGTGTTATGTTTCTGGCGAATCCAATACAACACATTACTGAGTACCACTCTCCATATTTTCAAGCATAGTGGTGGCTGCATCATGTTATGGGTATGCTCATAATCATTAAGGACTGGGGAGTTTTTCAGGATAAAAATTAAACGGAATAGAGCTAAGCACAGGCAAAATCCTAGAGGAAAACCTGGTTCAGTCTGCTTTCCACCAGACACTGGGAGATTAATTCACCTTTCAGCAGGACAATAACCTAAAACACAAGGTCAAATCTACACTGGAGTTGCTTACCAAGAAGACAGTGAATGTTCCTGAGTGGCCGACTTACAGTTTTGACTTAAAGGAAAGGTTCACCCATTTTGAATGTTATATTGTTTTTGTGCATCTCTGAGTGATATTCTATCGATTCCCTGGGCCATTTCATGTTTTTTTTTCATGTGTATCTGAGTTATTGGCATTCGAGCAGGCAGAAATCCGGCCGACATGACATAGCACCGTGTGGTCCTCTGTAGCTCAGCTGGTAGAGCACGGCGCTTGTAACGCCAAGGTAGTGGGTTCGATCCCCGGGACCACCCATACACATAAAAATTTTTATGCACGCATGACTGTAAGTCGCTTTGGATAAAAGCGTCTGCTAAATGGCATATTTTTATTATTATTATTATAAAGTCGCTCTCACTACACTGGAAGTTAATAGGAAAATGACTTTTAGATCTCGAAATTGTCTATCATACATGTCAGATTTCAATACTGGCCGATGTCATAACTCGGGAGGATGTCTTCTCTCGAATGAGCCCTTGATCATATTTTTGTGATATTCCTACCTCGAGGATCTAGCACATTTCTCTCTTTAGTCCAGGGTGAATTGTATGGTGTTGTTGCCAGAGATATTATAGAAAGGAGATAGGAATCCAATGAATGAAGGAACGTATAACGCTCCACCCAGCAGAATGTCGACCAATTGCGTTCATGTTGTCATGCTGCGTCACGCGGTTGCTAAGCTAATCGTCACGCAATCCCATCTCAAAGTGAGTGTATACAGTGCATTCGGAAAGTATTCGGACCCCTTGACTTCTTCCACATTTTGTTACGTTACAGCCTTATTCTAAAATGTATTAAAACACTTTTTTTTCTCCAAAATCAATCTACACACAATACCCCATAATGACAAAGCGAAAACAGGTTTTTAGAATGTATTAAAAATACAAAATATAAATACCTTATTTACATAAGTATTAAGACCCTTTGCTATGAGACTCGAAATTGAGCTCAGGTGCATCCTGTTTCCATTGATCATCCTTGAGATGTTTCTACAATTGATTGGAGTCCACATGTGGTAAATGCAATTGATTGGACATGATTTGGAAAGGCACACACCTGTCTATATACAGTCCCACAGTTGACAGTGCATGTCAGAGCAAAAACCAAGCCATGAGGTCGAAGGAATTATCCGTAGAGCTCTGAGACAGGATTGTGTCGAGGCACAGATCTGGGGAAGGGTACCAAAAAATGTCTGAAGCACTGAAGGTCCCAAGAACACAGTGGCCTCCATCATTCTTAAATGGAAGAAGATTGGAACTACCAAGACTCTTCCTAGAGCTGGCCGCTCGGCCAAACTGAGCAATTGGAGGAGAAGGGCCTTGGTCAGGGAGGTGACCAAGAACCTGATGGTCACTCTGACAGAGCTCCAGAGTTCCTCTGTGGAGATGGGAGAACCTTCCAGAAGGACAACCATCTCTACTCCACCAATCAGGCCTTTATGGTAGAGTAGCCAGACGGAAGCCACTGCTCAGAAAAAGGTACAGTGGGGAGAACAAGTATTTGATACACTGTCGATTTTGCAGGTTTTCCTACTTACAAAGCATGTAGAGGTCTGTAATTTTTTATCCTAGGTACACTTCAACTGTGAGAGACGGAATCTAAAACAAAAATCCAGAAAATCACACTGTATGATTTTTAAGTAATTAATTTGCATTTTATTGCATGACATAAGTATTTGATCACCTACCAACCAGTAAGAATTCTGGCTCTCACAGACCTGTTCGTTTTTCTTTAAGAAGCCCTCCTGTTCTCCACTCATTACCTGTATTAACTGCACCTGTTTGAACTCGTTACCTGTATAAAAGACACCTGTCCACACACTCAATCAAACAGACTCCAACCTCTCCACAATGGCCAAGACCAGAGAGCTGTGTAAAGACATCAGTGATAAAATTTTAGACCTGCACAAGGCTGGGATGGGCTACAGGACAATAGGCAAGCAGCTTGGTGAGAAGGCAACAACTGTTGGCACAATTATTAGAAAATGGAAGAAGTTCAAGATGACGGTCAATCACCCTCGGTCTGGGGCTCCATGCAAGATCTCACCTCGTGGGGCATCAATGATCATGAGGAAGGTGAGGGATCAGCCCAGAACTACACGGCATGACCTGGTCAATGACCTGAAGAGAGCTGGGACCACAGTCTCAAAGAAAACCATTAGTAACACACTACGCCGTCATGGATTAAAATCCTGCAGCGAATGCAAGGTCCCCCTGCTCAAGCCAGCGCATGTCCAGGCCCGTCTGAAGTTTGCCAATGACCATCTGGATGATCCAGTGGAGGAATAGGAGAAGGTCATGTGGTCTGATGAGACAAAAATAGAGCTTTTTGGTCTAAACTCCACTCGCCGTGTTTGGAGGAAGAAGAAGGATGAGTACAACCCCAAGAACACCATCCCAACCGTGAAGCATTGAGGTGGAAACATCATTCTTTGGGGATGCTTTTCTGCAAAGGGGACAGGACGACTGCACCGTATTGAGGGGGAGGATGGATGGGGCCATGTATCGCGAGATCTTGGCCAACAACCTCCTTCCCTCAGTAAGAGCATTGAAGATGGGTCGTGGCTGGGTCTTCCAGCATGACAACGACCCAAACACACAGCCAGGGCAACTAAGGAGTGGCTCCGTAAGAAGCATCTCAAGGTCCTGGAGTGGCTCTAGCCAGTCTGCAGACCTGAACCCAATAGAACATCTTTCGAGGGGAGCTGAAAGTCCATATTGCCCAGCGACAGCCCCGAAACCTGAAGGATCTGGAGAAGGTCTGTATGGAGGAGTGGGCCAAAATCCCTGCTGCAGTGTGTGTGCAAACCTGGTCAAGACCTACAGGAAACGATGATCTCTGTAATAGCAAACAAAGGTTTCTGTACCAAATATAAAGTTCTGCTTTTCTGATGTATCAAATACTTATGTCATGCAATAAAATGCAAATGAATTACTTAAAAATCATACAATGTGATTTTCTGGATTTTTGTTTTAGATTCCGTCTCTCACAGTTGAAGTGTACCTATGATAAAAATTACAGACCTCTACATGCTTTGTAAGTAGGAAAACCTGCAAAATCGGCAGTGTATCAAATACTTGTTCTCCCCACTGTACATGACAGCCAGCTTGGAGTTTCCCAAAAGGCACCTAAAGGACTCTCAGACCATGAGAAACAAGATTATCTGGTCTGATGAAACCAAGATTGAACTCTTTGGCCTTTATGCCAAGCGTCACGTCTGGAGGAAACCTGGCACCATCCCTACGGTGAAATATGGTAGTGGCAGCATCATGCTGTGGGGATGTTTTTCAGCGGCAGGGACTGGGAGACTAGTCAGGATCGATGGAAAGATGAACAGAGCAAAGTACAGAGAGATCCTTGATGAAAACCTGCTCCAGAACGCTCAGAACCTCAGACTGGGGCAAAGCTTCACCTTCAAACAGGACAACAACCCTAAGCACACAGCCAAGACAACGCAAGAGTGGTTTCGGGACAAGTCTCGGAATATCCTTGAGTGGCCCAGCCAGAGCCCGGACTTGAATCTGATTGAACATCTCTGGAGATGACAGAGCTTGAGAGGATCTGTAGAGAAGAATGTGTGAGAAGAAGAAGGTGTGCCAATGAGAAGAATGTGTGCCAAGCTTGTAGCGTCATACCCAAGAAGACTCAAGGCTGTAATCACTGCCAAAGGTGTTTCAACAAAGTATTGAGTAAAGGTGACTTATGTAAATGTGATATTTCAGTTTATTTGTATTTTGATAAATGTACAAAAATTTCAAAAAAATGTTTTTGCTTGGTCATTATGGGGTATTGTGTGTAGATTGATGAGGAATAAAAAACAATGTTTTAGAATAAGGCTGTAATGTAACAACATGTGTAAAAATTCAAGGGGTCTGAGTGGCGCAGTGGTCTAAGGCACTGCATCGCAGTGCTAACTGTGCCACTAGAGATCCTGGTTCGAATCCAGGCTCTGTCGCAGCCGGCCGCGACCGGGAGACTCATGGGCGGCGCACAATTGGTCCAGGGTAGGGGAGGGAATGGCCGGCAGGGATGTAGCTCAGTTGATAGAGCATGGCGTTTGCAACGCCAGGGTTGTGGGTTCGATTCCCACGGGGGGCCAGTATAAAAAGTATGTATTCACTAACTGTAAGTCGCTCTGGATAAGAGCGTCTGCTAAATGACTAAAATGTAAATGTAAATACTTTCCGAATGCACTGAGAATAATATGATATATAATATGCCATTTAGCAGACGCTTTAATCCAAAGCGACTTACAGTCATGCGTGCGTACATTTTTATTTTTATTTTTGTATGGGTGGTCCCGGGGATCGAACCCACTACCTTGGCGTTACAAGCGCCGTGCTCTACCAGCTGAGCTACAGAGGACCAGAAGTGAAGCATGTAGCCTAGTGGTTAAGAGCATTGGGCCAGTAACCAAAAGGTTGCCGGTTCGAATCCTCCAGCTGGCTAGGTGAAAAATCTGTCATTGTGCCGTTGAGCAAGGCACTTAACCCTAATTGCTCCTGTAAGTCACTCTGGATCAGAGCGTCTGCAAAATGTCAAATGTAAAAAAATTAGAAACGTGCCTACTTTCCTCGAAAGTACGTAATGTCAAGATTCCAAAGCTATACGATAATACAGATAGCAAATTAGTTATCTCAGAAAGGATTTGTAATGTTGTACTTCTTGTTGACGAAATTCGTGCTAATGTTGGGTTTTTGAGCTAGCGTCCAATAGACTCCCATTCACTCTTTGAAGGAGAGTGCTCCTTGTCCCAGAATCGCCCTGAATGCACTGCGCGGTCCATTGTCATAGCATTTCCGATCTCCTCAAAAGTATATCTGCCGTTGCGAATGTTAGACTCCACACTGTGAGGCATATCGATCTGCAGGTTGAACATGGTGAGATTGTAGACTCCTAAATTGATAGTGCAGTTTGTTTAGGCAATTTTACAGCTAATTAGCTACGTTACATGCTGAAATTGTCTTTGTTATTATTGTGGTAGCTACGTTTCCTAGCTAGCTAGCCAGCCAGCCCATAGAGAGCATTGCATTGTGGATTTTGTAGTCGACTTGAGCTGCAACAGATTTCCACAATGATTTTCCATGTTGCTACCAACCTTATTATAATGCCAAAATGAAACATTAGTTCACAAAAAATTTGGTTCTCACATATTAGTGTTATTTAACCCCTACAACTCATCCAGAATGCCGCAGCCCGTCTGGTGTTCAACCTTCCCAAGTTCTCTCACGTCACCCCGCTCCTCCGCACACTCCACTGGCTTCCAGTTGAAGCTCGCATCTGCTACAAGACCATGGTGCTTGCCTACGGAGCTGTGAGGGGAACGGCACCTCCGTACCTTCAGGCTCTGATCAGTCCCTACACCCAAACGAGGGCATTGCGTTCATCCACCTCTGGCCTGCTGGCCCCCCTACCTCTGCGGAAGCACAGGTAGGGGGGCCAAAACTGTTCGCTGCTCTGGCACCCCAATGGTGGAACAAGCTCCCTCACGACGCCAGGACAGCGGAGTCACTCACCACCTTCCGGAGACACTTGAAACCCCACCTCTTTAAGGAATACCTGGGATAGGATAAAGTAATCCCCCCTTGCCCCACCCCAAAAAAAAATATTTAAAAATAAATAAATATTGTAAAGTGGTTATCCCACTGGCTATAAGGTGAATGCACCAATTTGTAAGTCGCTCTGGATAAGAGTGTCTGCTAAATGACGTAAATGTAAATGTCATTTAACACTGTAAATTAAAGGAATTTGTGGTTTTGGCTTGGAAGACTTGAAAATGGTTGTCTAGCAATGATCCTCAACCAATTTGACAGATCTTGAAACATTTAGAAAATAATAAATGGGCAAATATTGGAAAATCCAGGTGTGCAAAGCTCTAAGAGACTTACCCAGAAAGATTCACAGCTGTAATTATGAGGTATTGTGTGTAGATGGGTGAGGGGGGAAAAAATTATTTAATCAATTTTGAATTCAGGCTGTAACACAACAAAAATGTGTAATAAGTTAAGGGGTATGAATACTTTCTGAAGGCACTGTATGTGAATACAGAGGTTTTGACAGAGCATATTGTTTTCTGAGCATTGTTCTCAAGGCCTCATTCAAGTGTATTTTCTTTCATGTGACTAGCGTAAAGCAATTAAGAGCTATTCGTCAGCTGTGATATTTCTAATTAAAATGATCTTAATTGCTTTGTTAGGGCTAAGGAGGAGGTGTGTTGTAGTGAGAGGAGGGTGTGTGTGCGTGTGTGTGTGTGTGTATGTCTGAATACTTACATTAAGTTTCAGCATGACTGGCCATTCCAGCTACTAGTTTGGCAACACTTTCACAATGATGAGGAAGAATCTTAGTAGTGTGTATTAGAGAGTCTTCATGCATGTGTTTGTTTGTGTGTGTGTGTGTGTGTGTGTGTGTGTGTGTGTATGTATGGGGGGATGTCACAAGCTTAAACCTTAACCCTTTTAACATGACTCACATACTTTTCAAGGGTGTCCTTTACAAACACGCAGACAATGAAACGCTAAATATAGTTTTACACATAATATCCAGTTTAGTGGTCAGTATATGTTCAAGCTTGACCACAGGATTCTTTTATGTCCTGAGACCCATCCAGACTTTTTCTAAAGACCTACATGTGTGTGTATACTCCAGGTTGGCTATAGTCCAAGATTCTGCTTGGTTCATCTGCTGTTCGATGACAGGACATAGCAGCCACACTGTTTGATGTATCAAAGTGTTGATGTACAGTAGGATTCTATTCACATTTCAAATAAAACCAACAACATCCTGGGCATTTGAAAACTCCATAAGTACCACAACCTTCAAAGAAATCTGAGTTTCTGAAGTTTGAAAACCCAAATCTGATTTACCATCAACTTCTTAACAGACGTTCCTGTCCCAAGACCTTGTCATTCTGAATGTGGTTTCAACGGGGACTACAAGTTCATACACAAAGCCCTCGTCATTAACAAAGGCATTCACATGGCAAAGACACAGGGGGGTTGAGGTTGACTATATAAGTCTAATTACTAGCTTCTCGTGAAAGATAAAGGGAAGTCCTTATGAGTCAGGTAGGAAATAAAAGAAGCACAGGTGTCAGTGTGGAGGGAGCTCATCCCTCATTAGTCTGAGTTGAATGAGGAATCGTTAGCTGACCATACGCTCATAAACTCTCTTTAATCTCAATCTCAACAGCAGTATATAAAGGGCTTGGATCTGATTTTGAATCTGAAAGATGGCCTATTTACACTATTACATTTCACATTCAAAATCTGCGTATAGCTCAATTCCTGAATTCCCTGGGATTTAAAGGGAATTGACCACTATTGTACATATGGCCCAGCAGTTGTCCTGAGGGTCATGTTTCTACTTGGGAAGTATTGATTAGCACCGTTTATCCCCCTTCGTTGAGTGTGAGAGTTCCCAAACCCCCAAGGAATGAGATTCTTGCTGCACGCAGAGTCCTAAAGCTAGGCCTAGTAGAGCCTTTCTCTCCGCCTCCCAAAATGGGAGACCTGTCTCCTTTCTTTCAGAAATGTCCGGCATATAGACAAATAAACATTGAATTAAGGACAATCTTACTCTGCCCCTCTCTCTCTTACCAGGCAGGAGAAGGAGTCATTCATTCGGTGCTGTAGGGTCTGTTTCTGCAGCATTGGGAACAAGACGGTGTGGTCGAACTGACAGGGCACCGCAGAGATCAGCTCCTCTACCCCCTGCCTCTGAGAGTGATCCAGACCTGAGAGAGCGGGAGAGAGAAAGAAAGAGAGTGAGTGAGAGTGTGAGAGAAAGAGAGAGTAAAAGCAGACAGAGAGAGGGTGAGAGTCCGAATGAGTATAAGAGCTTTAGCGAAACGGTTGACCAAACAAATCCATTCCATCCTGCATCTCCATCAATGAAAATAGATCATTTTACTGAACAATGGAGTACAACTTTGCAATCCCCGGTAGCACAGACTCCTCCCGTTCAAATCAAATCCCAACATACAGGCAGACAGAATGATGGAACATCTGCGCACAGCAATTCACACCTTTGAGTACAACTGTGAAACGGGAGTGTAAAAAGGAGGGAATTCTATTCGACTGCATTGGCATCGTCAGTTTTCACTGCTTTGGTTATTAGTTCCCACCTCCATTGGCTTGAGATACTCTGTGAAATCCAGTTTCCAAATTTCAGCTGTAAATACGAGAAACTGACAGAAACTCTTGCATCAAGCGAGAGTATGTGAGGAAAAACTGTGACACAAACACAAGCATGTAACGCGTCTCGTCACGACACTGACATTCTTAGTCTTGGTAAAGCATCACTTGAACAAAGGTAAGTCATTTGGTCAGTGATGGATAAGCCTTGACCTTGAAACTAAAGGGTCACCTTTTCAGTAACCTTCCTAATGACTGTTCCTACATAGAGCCAGTGTATGTATGTGTTTGTGTGTGTTTGTGTCCTACATCTCGTTGTCTGTCTCTAAGGCTGGATATTTTTCATGTCACACAAAGAGCCAGTGAATGGACAGGGAAGAAGGGAGAGAGCAGGAAATAACACAACGCACATACCATCCATAAACATCTAGATGCAATGAGGCCATGCCAGGTCAGAGAAATTAATAAATAAAAAACACTGAAAGGAAAAAGGGAGATGGTGAAAGTGCTAAAGAGAGGACGAGGGCAGATACGACAGCCCTGCGTGTGCCCAGGTTCATTTCTAGTCCATTCAGACTCGTCCCAGTTAATGGCTGGTGTCGAGCAGAATGAGCAACCCTCATGAAAAGCCTAACACTCTCTCTTTTCCCATATTGTAGAAATACATTTGGGACCGACTTTTCTTCACATGACACATGGCCCCACAAAAGACCAAGGCTGTAGAGAAAATAATCTTTGCCCCCACGCCTCCGATGGCCGCGGCTTCACACCCGAGACAAGCAGTAGTGATTGCTTTTTATTAACGCTGCCATTTCTGGTTCATCCATAACTCTTGCATGAACCGAGAAAAGCCCAGTGCTTTGCCTGCAAGCGCTCTCTCAGACATTTGTGTCTCCCCTTTTGCCTTCCTCTGTCGCTTTTGTAAAAAAAGGCAGCAGAAGTGCAATCCCCACAATCAACTCGGAATCGAAGCTCTCTCCTTTCTTTCTTTCTTTCTTTCTTTCTTTCTTTCTTTCTTTCTTTCTTTCTTTCTTTCTTTCTTTCTTTCTTTCTTTCTTTCTTTCTTTCTTTCTTTCTTTCACTTTCTTTTTATGTACTCCTGCCCTTTGGCTCCCTTGGCCCCCTTTTTCTTTAATTCTGATGTAGGTCATTTTACATTCGTTACCCCAAATGCAGAGTGTCCTTAATGTAATTTGGGGTAAGGTGCGGAGAAAGGTAGGAACAAGAAGATTCTAAAGAATACGAGACAAAGGGATATAGATTAAAGCTGAGGATGAGACGGGGAGGGAGAGACAGTATTGATTTAGGGGCAGCAGAAGGAGGCGTGATGTTAACTTATCCAGTCACTAGGAGAAATCCTATTGATCTGTGTCATCTTTAACTTCCAGCTACAGTATTATCTGTAGATGAGGGGAGGGGGGATGTTAGAATGTGTGTTTGTGTGTGTCTCTAGACAGGGAGTGTTGGAGTCGGGTCAGTTAGAGTGTGTGTATTATGTGTGTGTGTGTGGGGGAATGTTGGCGTGTGTGTTGGGTTTATGTGGCTAGACAGCTTGAAGGAGGTATGTACTGTTGTGTGAGTGTCTGGAGTTATTGAATCGTAGCTGAAGGAGTATATCCCTTACGCCTGGTGTGGGACTAGGGAAGAGGATATGGATACAGGGGGAGGTGCAACGGGTTGGCGCTCATTCTCTTCATATCCCTCTCTTTGAAGCCCCATCAGTGTTGTCACGGCAGCAGTCATATCCATGTGGCATATCTCCCAGTGAGGTGGCAGATCCGATGATGACAGGTTATCGACGTGGGCGGAGAGAGACACCGAGCGTTAACGTCTCAGGTACACCAGGCGGATTGATTTGATTTGTTTGAGCAAACCGGGCATGGGCACTGAGGGGAGAGACAGATGCGGACGGACAGGGTATTGGAGTCTCAGCATCGCTCCCCGCCACACACACACACACACCTTAAGTAGAACTCTGCTCAGAGGTCTCAGCTGTCCTGGTAGACTTGGCTGTCATTTATAATATGACAGCGGCTAAAACTATGAGACAGGTTGGACTTTAGTACTAAACTTCAAACACCTGCTTTTCAAAACAGAAACTGACAAGAACCTTGACAGAGATCAGCGTGATGAAGGTGATGGATGTGTCACAAATCAGTGAATCATGGAAGGGAAAAGATTTGCGAGTCAGGAGCAACATCTCTACTAAGTTTACAATACATTATTGGAAATGACAATCCGTTAAAACTACCTTCATGCATACAACAAAAGTGGTAGAACACTTTTTATCAAATGTTATACTATCTATATGGTCAGCATGGCCTTTTTATGACGTAAACATATATACCGATAACATCTCCACACAACATTCAATCCCGGTCAATAACGTCTGACTATACATATTAAAATGGTGTTGTTTCATTCAAACAATGAGTGAATGATTGAAGGCCAGCGAAACAAAAACATGTTTACTACAGTCAGTATCTTAGACTGTTAAATTACTGAAACCAATGCTCAAATGCAGCCTTTGACGGCAACGCAAGGATATTATTAATGGTGTAGGAAGCTGGTATTCTCTAATGGGCTCAAATCTCCTTGAGGATAACGCTGACCTTCAAAAACAACCATGTTGCAAAAAACCTATGTCGTGCCTGTGTGTATGTTTGTGTGTGTGTGTGTCTGAGAGGAGGGGTACGAGAGATGACAAGGAAGACTGGTATGCAATGTACTTTTACTCTGTGTGTGTGTGTGTGCGTGTGATTATTAGCTCGTTGTTTAACCTTTAAATCACGCTACAGGAAAATTCCTCCAGGGTGCGTGTAGAGACAGCTCTGAGACACAATCATTAGAGGGGACTGCACACACACACACACACACACACACACACACTCAATCATAACAACACTTAGCACTTTGAGTTGTTCCCAGTTAAAGAGCAATTTCAACGAGCCCTTCAATTTCCGTAGCATAATGCTAACAAGTTAAATAAAATCCTATATAAAATTACATAACAGACTCACCGTACGTAAACCCCATGAACGTACGTGCATTTGAATTATCAAAATGATTCTGGTGTAAGAAAACACTCTCTCTCTCTCTCGACTGATGGGAGAAAAGTGTGTTGCCACACACACAGCGGCACGACAAGCACATGCTAACATGCTAAATCAGCCCCCCGCTGGTGTGTGTGTGTGTTCCAGCGATAGCTCAGTCGATCAATGTCCTATCTCTGGCTATAGCACTGAACACTTTGCCTTGCCATAGACTCTCCTCTCCTCTCCAGTCAAGTGAGTAGGTTAGACATTCATCTGTTTGAATTTGTTCAATCACTCATTGCATACAGATGCGGTCAAATATATTATCACCCTTGAACTTTACAATGGACTGCAATGGAGCAGAATGTCCTGTTTTCTCTTTTCAAAACTGGTTGAATGGCTATTCTTACCCTGTATACACCTGCAACTTTCCACAGGAGAGATAAATTACACAGTAAACAAGATAACTTGCCTCCAACCAAATTCATTTTAATATTGAATCATTTAGTCCAGGCCATTTTTTACTTTGAAGTGGAACATCTCAATTTCAGTTTAGATTTTTTTATTCTTGGTCCTGTGTCATTAAATCAATCAAATACTTGTGTGAACACCAACGTTTTTTTTCAATTTAAACTTATTTTAGATACTGGGAGTCAATATATTTAATGTCAACTGTAAACTGAACATTGGTTAATTGTAAGGCAAAAATGTCAGCCAAATTACCATTTATATGATCTTATTTTTCAAGAATAAAGGAATAAATGCTGTTGAAGTGAACCTACTGAGCAGTGAGATTGGTGCGTATGGCTGGGAGTTCCCTGCTCTGCAGTTCTGGTTCTGGGTGGGTGGAATTGGTTTGTATGATTGGCCAGTAGCGCGGTACACGGCCTGAACCCACAGCATTCGGTCCTGCTCGTCATCATTGGCAAACACGACCAAGTCACCCTCCTTGACCGCACTGAAGAACACTCGACCACCCTGGAGACCTGAGAGAGAGAGAGAGAGAGAGAGAGAGAGAGAGAGAGAGAGAGAGAGAGAGAGAGAGAGAGAGAGAGAATGTGGTGGAGATGGTCATAACATAAGAGACAAGATGGATGGATAAATAAAGTATGGTATAGTGTCTTAACACAGCGTTAGTGTGAGTGTTGTAACAAGTGAGTTACCTGTGTGTGCGTGCGTGTGTGCGTGCGTGCCTACGTGCTTGCGTGCGTGCTTGCGTGCGTGCGTGCGTGCTTGCGTGCGTGCTTGCGTACGTGCTTGCGTGCGTGCTTGCGTGTGTACTTGCATGCGTGCTTGCGTACCAGGCTGGGGGTCGGAGTAGTCCACAGTGTAGCCTTCTAGCTGCATCAGTTCATGGGGCTCAGACTTCTTCTCTCTGTAGCTGCACATTGCAAAGGTGTATTGGCTGACCTGCAACAGTTAACAAGGGTTCACACACTCTGTATAAAATGGCATTATAATGATTAAAAACAAATATTACGCTATGTTTTTTAAATATGGGAATCAGGTGAGATAGTAAATGAGGTTCTAATTTCCAGAAAATATCCTTGCATTACACAACAGTTTTTCATCTGCCTTTTATAGATTGCTGCATATTTCTCTCCATGGTCAACATGTGTTGCTTCATGATTTCAAATCTGTCAATTAAAGCCACAACAATATGCAGCAATAACAAAAACTGTTAAGTGCCATAACATATTAGAACAGTTAATTCAACATTTTTATGAAAACACTAATAAAGGTTTGTGTATGAAGTGCAAAGGAGGGTAAAAAAATAAACATTTAACGGAAAAAAATCTGTTAGAAGTTACACATTAGGCAAGTAGACCTTAAAATATTGTATTATTCTCAATAAAGTGTCAATGAATCATGACATTTAGCCTACCTGGACAAGAACGAAATATCTTCTTTTCCAACGTTTCCAAACTCTCTGTCCCAATGCATAAAGGTACCTAAAAATACAGAAATATTAAGAATCTTAATTTAAACATCTAATGTTAACTGTGTTTTATTACTGTGAAGCTGGAAGTCAAATTAATTTACCACTGTTGGGATTATAGATTTGAAGAATCATTAACCCAAAGCAAATTCAATTCAATATAAATTCAATTTTAATATATTATTTATCAAATATAAAACACAAGTTGCATCTAAAAATGACAAGATGTCCAGATTAATATAGGAATTGTAATACCTTAAAACTAGGCCTATTAAACATGTGATTACAAGGTGACCGAGAGGCTGTAGGTTAAATCTAAAAATCTAATATTGAGCAGCTCTTTTACAAAATTATTTCCAAGAATATAGACTACTATTTCATCTTTCACTGAGAACATAAGACGTGTTCTTAT
Source organism: Coregonus clupeaformis (assembly GCF_020615455.1). Classification (NCBI taxonomy): domain Eukaryota; kingdom Metazoa; phylum Chordata; class Actinopteri; order Salmoniformes; family Salmonidae; genus Coregonus; species Coregonus clupeaformis. The sequence goes on along the minus strand of NW_025533528.1, from coordinate 575,772 downwards.
AAAAAATACATTATTACCGGCACAGTGAGAAATGATAGGTCTACAACATTTGAATGAGGTTTATGCTGCAAATATTGTGACAAAGGGTAGGCCTCATTTATTTTTATGAATTGCAAATACCAACTGTGATAGGCCAAATTGTAGAAGCATATTGCTTTGTGATTGATAATAATTTAGGCCATGACACAACCAAGCAAATGTTTTCTCTGAGTCTCTTCCCTTGGAAAACTTTACCATGGTCAGAAAGCGAATTATTAAAATCTGGAAGCTCCATAATCAATCACCAATTCATGGAACTCAAACACTGTGGAATAACGCATGTGGGATATGGGAGAGTGGAAAGGGGAACTCCATAGATTGTGAAAACACTTTGTAAAGAGGACAGGGGCTGCCCTTTAAGAAAAGGCCTCCAGTCCAGGTTGGGAGCCTCGTGAATGCGGATCTGAAAATCTGGGCCATTCTCCGGGAGTAACATGAGGCAGAAGTAATCATCCACTTGTGAAAATTATTTTCTGTTCATACTCAAACACCTTTCAGCCGCTCATGATCCCATTTGCGACTCCAGACGTGCGGACCAATAAATACGCAGCTGCAGGAAAATGTTCCGTCCTTGATACAATGCATGCTGCTCATGCACTTCCTAAAGCCAAGTATACGTGTTTATGTTTTCATTAGTAGGCCTAGTCTATTCAAAATTAGAACAGCAGTCTCATAGATTCAAGCAACGCTTAGGCATACTTTAAAAAGTAGGCTATTCTTTAATTAATCAAATTAACTCTACAAAGAGAGAGCAGCCACAGTAGATTAAACTGTCACTTGTCTGAGAAAAGCAAGTGCTTACCAGGGCAAACCAGAGCCATTGATTGAGATTGCTAGGGCTAGGGTGAACCAAATAAAACAGAATAAGTGATAAACAGAATATCTTCAAAAATGACATTTTCAAAAGTGGTTTAAGTTTACATTAAAAAAAGGTTATAATCAAAAGGGATAACAAGGCAACTAGATAGGGTTATAGGGCAGCATTTTCTATCAAGAATGGTCAGAGATCTCTAGATTTAAAAAAAGAAAATAAATTAAAGTGAGAGGGAAAATTCGATTCAATACAATTCTTCTGGAAATCAAGCATTTTTCAGATTTGTCCTAATACTTACTATCTACCAATCTTCCTAATTGTGTAAAATGTTAAAGATAGTATATGAATTATTTGAACATTTACTAGCCTACGCTTTATTTAGATAAATACATAAGTAAATAGGTATTGATAAAAACAAAAACTGGACAATAACTAAAGAAATAGGCTGCAACATCAACCCTGCTGCTACTTCAAGTATTGGAGTAACAATGCACCTGTGTGGACATTTGTTAGAACTGCACCTAGTTGTTGCGAAGTACTATGCACATTTTACTTTCTCAAGCTTTCTCAATGTCCATTTGTACAGTTTGTAAACCAACACAAACCTCTTAGCCTAAAATAGGTTCATACACACACCCACATACACCCTGGTGATGTCTGTTCTGACTCCATTGTCTTCCAGTCATGATTGTAATAGGAGCCTGGGTGGCCCCTCGGCCCCCTTCAGAAGGCTCTTAACACCAGTAGAGATAGAGAGAGAGAGAGAGAGAGATTCTGTAAGATTCTCCTACATGTCAGAGGAAAACTACAAACAATGCATGCAGGGCAGAATTATGCCAAAATCCACTAATAATCAAAACTCAAAAAATAGCAATTAAGTTTTAGAAACATCTAAAATACATTGACCCCCTCTCGTATCATTACCAAGCCCTGGAATGCCAAGAGCTGAGGGGGAAAAAAAGAGTCCCCTCATCCAGCTGGTCCTGGGGCTAAGTTCACAAACCTGTTTTACTAACACACTGAAGCCTCAGGACCAGAACATCCAATTAATCAGAATAAACCAAATTATAACACAGTCAAAACAAAACTACATTACCTATTGGCAAACACAAGCACAAAGCAAAATGCAGTGCTATCTGGCCCTAAATCGACAGTACACCATGGCAAACTATTTGACCATGGTTACTGATCAAAACCTTAGAAAAACCTTGACAAAGTACAGGCTCAGTGAGCACAGCCTTGCCATTGAGAAGGTTAGACACAGGAAAACCTGGCTACCTGTAGAGGAAAGGCTGTGCAACCATTGCACCACAGCAGAACCTGAGACAGAGTTGCATTTCCTGACAAAATGTTAAAAATATAAAACAATTAGAGAGTGTCATTTCCCCAAATTTGAAACCCTTATTGAAAGACCTCTCTGATGAGAATAGGCTACCTGTCCTGTTAGGGGAAGATGCAGAGAACTGTGGGTTGGCAGCGCACTACATTGCTGCCTGCCATAAAATGAGGGACAGTGTCTGACAGACCAACCAACCTGCACATGTCCTCTATGCCATTGTTATTGTCCATTGCATGGTTATTTTTACCCTTGATTATTGTTGTTACTGATTGTCCCGTTGACAATATGAATTATTATTATTTTAATTATGTTAATATTGTAAACATATGTACATTGTTACGTCATGCCAATAAACCTTATTGAAATTGAGAGAGAGAGAGAGAGAGAGAGAGAGAGAGAGAGAGAGAGGCAGATAAAAGGAGATGGGGGCATCTGAATGTAGGGGACTGAGAAAAGGGAGGGGTGGGAGAAGAGGAGAGCAAGAGTCCTTAACTCTTTCCGACTTGGTGATTTGAGTGTGAGAGAGGATGAAGAGAGAGGGATATAGAGAAAGGTGAGCTGGGAGGGAGACAGATGGGGAGGAAGGCAGACACGGAGGGAGGGAGAGAAAATGTACTGATTGACTATAAATAGCAACTTTGTTTTAAGTGAAGAGTAGAGAGAAAGAGAGAGGAGACAGAGCGAGCATGAAAGCGCTCCTCTGTGTATGTATGTACTGTATATCAGGGTTGTGATCTTTAATTCCAATTGAATTCTTGAATTTCAATTGCATTGGTCACACCCCACAGGAAGCATAATTTGAATTGAATTTGAATTAAAGAAAGTAGAATTAAATTACATTAAATTGAAATGGCTTATTTATTCTACACATCACTATACAAATGTTTATGATGATATCATGTATGGTTACCAATGCCATGTAGCATCTGGTTGAAACATTACATTTTAAAAACGTAAACTCCTATGGAACAGATCGAAATTTACTGGGGGGAGGGGTGGTCCAAAATAGGGGACGGTTGTCAAGCTGTTTTTTCACTGGTTTACATTTGCTCTTCTGCTCGTATTGTCCCTATAAACAATGTCTTGACTTACTTTTGATATTACCCTAATAAAGTTTAGAAACGTTTGTGAAGGATTGGTATGGTGTGGCTATCATTTAGCATTAGCTACTGCAGGCCTATGATATGAAGGCAGTGCACCCCGGTGCTCCAACTGACTCCGACTGTTGAACTTGAGGTGAGGAAGACTGTTTCAGGCCTACCAGAGTTACTCCTATAATCTAACAATATAATGCTTATTTTTATACAAAATATTCGGATCAAAAATCTATGAATTACCCTCCTTCTGTATGTCTAAATGTGTATAGCAGACGCAGCAGCCATCTGACATAATGAAATACATGTCGGTGTCGTAGCATGCCACCGGCATATCTCTATATCTCGGGGGTTAAGCCTAAGCTTCTCTTCCTTTATATAGGCATTATATAGGCATTATATAAATTATATATATATATATATATATATATATATATATATATATATATATATATATATATATATATATATATATTGCAGGTATTCCTACTTACAAAGCATGTAGAGGTCTGTAATTTTTATCATAGGTACACTTCACCTGATGTATCAAATCCAGAAAATCCAGAAAATCACATTGTATGATTTTTAAGTAATTAATTTGCATTTTATTGCATGACATAAGTATTTGATACATCAGAAAAGCAGAACTTAATATTTGGTACAGAAACCTTTCTTTACAATTACAGAGATCATACGTTTCCCGTAGGTCTTGACCAGGTCTGCACACACTGCAACAGGGATTTTGGCCCACTCCTCCATACAGACCTTCTCCAGATCCTTCAGGTTTCGGGGCTGTTGCTGGGCAATACGGACTTTCAGCTCCCTCCAAAGATTTTCTATTGGGTTCAGTTCTGGAGACTGGCTAGGCCACTCCAGGACCTTGAGATGCTTCTTACAGAGCCACTCCTTAGTTGCCCTGGCTGTGTGTTTCGGGTCGTTGTCATGCTGGAAGACCCAGCCACGACCCATCTTCAATGCTCTTACTGAGGGAAGGAGGTTGTTGGCCAAGATCTCGCAATACATGGCCCCATCCATCCTCCACTCAATACGGTGCAGTCGTCCTGTCCCCTTTGCAGAAATGCAAATTAATTACTTAAAAATCATACAATGTGATTTTCTGGATTTTTGTGTACCTATGATAAAAATTACAGACGTCTACATGCTTTGTAAGTAGGAATACCTGCAAAATCAGCAGTGTATCAAATACTTGTTCTCCCCACTGTATATATATATATATATATATATATATATATATATATATATATATATATATATATATATACAGTAAGGGAAAAAAGTATTTGATCCCCTGCTGATTTTGTACGTTTGCCCACTGACAAAGACATGACCAGTCTATAATTTTAATGGTAGGTTTATTTGAACAGTGAGAGACAGAATAACAACAAAAAAATCCAGAAAAACGCATGTCAAAAATGTTATAAATGTATTTGCATTTTAATGAGGGAAATAAGTATTTGACCCCTCTGCAAAACATGACTTAGTAATTGGTGGCAAAACCCTTGTTGGCAATCACAGAGGTCAGAAGTTTCTTGTAGTTGGCCACCAGGTTTGCACACATCTCAGGAGGGATTTTGTCCCACTCCTCTTTGCAGATCTTCTCCAAGTCATTAAGGTTTCGAGGCTGACGTTTGGCAACTCAAACCTTCAGCTCCCTCCACAGATTTTCTATGGGATTAACGTCTGGAGACTGGCTAGGCCACTCCAGGACCTTTATGTGCTTCTTCTTGAGCCACTCCTTTGTTGCCTTGGCCGTGTGTTTTGGGTCATTGTCATGCAGGAATATCCATCCACAACCCATTTTCAATGCCCTGGTTGAGGGAAGGAGGTTCTAACCCAAGATTTGATGGTACATGGCCCCGTCCATCGTCCCTTTGATGCGGTGAAGTTGTCCTGTCCCCTTAGCAGAAAAACACCCCCAAAGCATAATGTTTCCACCTCCATGTTTAACAGTTGGGATGGTGTTCTTGCGGTCATGGGCAGCATTCCTCCTCCTCCAAACACGGCGAGTTGAGTTGATGCCAAAGAGCTCCATTTTGGTCTCATCTGACCACAACAGTTTTACCCAGTTCTCCTCTGAATCATTCAGATGTTCATTGGCAAACTTCAGATGGGCCTGTATATGTGCTTTCTTGAGCAGGGGGACCTTGCAGGCACTGCAGGATTTCACTCCTTCACGGCGTAGTGTGTTACCAATTGTTTTTTTGGTGACTATGGTCCCAACTGCCTTGAGATCATTGACAAGATCCTCCCGTGTAGTTCTGGGCTGATTCCTCACCATTCTCATGATCATTGCAACTCCACGAGGTGAGATCTTGCATGGAGCCCCAGGCCGAGGGAGATTGACAGTTATTTTGTATTTCTTCAAGTATTTGATACACTGCTGATTTTGCAGGTATTCCTACTTACAAAGCATGTAGAGGTCTGTAATTTTTATCATAGGTACACAAAAATCCAGAAAATCACATTGTATGATTTTTAAGTAATTAATTTGCATTTTATTGCATGACATAAGTATTTGATCACCTACCAACCAGTAAGAATTCCGGCTCTCACAGACCTGTTAGTTTTTCTTTAAGAAGCCCTCCTGTTCTCCACTCATTACCTGTATTAACTGCACCTGTTTGAACTCGTTACCTGTATAAAATACACCTGTCCACACACTCAATCAAACAGACTCCAACCTCTCCACAATGGCCAAGACCAGAGAGCTGTGTAAGGACATCAGGGATACAATTGTAGACCTGCACAAGGCTGGGATGGGCTACAGGACAATAGGCAAGCAGCTTGGTAAGAAGGCAACAACTGTTGGCGCAATTATTAGAAAATGGAAGAAGTTCAAGATGACGGTCAATCACCCTCGGTCTGGGGCTCCATGCAAGATCTCACCTCGTGGGGCATCAATGATCATGAGGAAGGTGAGGGATCAGCCCAGAACTACACGGCAGGACCTGGTCAATGACCTGAAGAGAGCTGGGACCACATTCTCAAAGAAAACCATTAGTAACACACTATGCCGTTATGGATTAAAATCCTGCAGCGCACGCAAGGTCCCCCTGCACGTAGTGCGTAAAAATAATCTATCCTCGGTGCCAACACTCACTAACGAGTTCCAAACTGCCTCTAGAAGCAACGTCAGGACAGGAACTGTTCGTCGGGAGCTTCATGAAATGAGTTTCCATGGCCGAGCAGCCGCACACAAGCCTAAGCTCACCATGCGCAATGCCAAGAGTCGGCTGGAGTGATGTAAAGCTCGCCACGATTGGACTCTGGAGCAGTGGAAACGCGTTTTCTGCAGTGATGAATCACGCTTCACTATCCGGCAGTCTGACGGACGAATCTGGGTTTGGTGGATGCCAGGAAAACGCTACCTGCCCCAATGCATAGTGCCAGCTGTAAAGGGAAATCTTAACGCTACAGCATACAATAACATTCTAGACGATTCTGTGCTACAACTTTGTGGCAACTGTTTGGAGAAGGCCCTTTCCTGTTTCAGCATAACAATGCCCACGTGCACAAAGCGAGGTCCATACAGAAATGGTTTGTCGAAATCAGTGTGGAATAACTTGACTGCCCTGCACAGAGCCCTGACCTCAACCCCATCAAACACCTTTGGGATTAATTGGAATGCAGACTGCGAGCCAGGCCTAATTGCCAACCTCACTAATGCTCTTGTGGCTGAATGGAAGCAACTCCCCGTAGCAATGTTCCAAAATCTAGTGGAAAGCCTTCCCAAAAGAGTGGAGGCTGTTATAGCAGCAAAGGGGGGGCCTACTCCATATTAATGCCCATGATTTTGGAATGAGATGTTCGATGAGCAGGTGTCCACATTACATACAGTGGACACCTAAGCCTATAGGCCTATGCATGCAACTCCCTGATACATTCAGTGCTCAAATCTCTGACAGCTGAACCGTGCGGTCAACAATTATTTTTTTATGAAAGTAGCCCCCCCAAAAAAAAAAAAAATTGTTTGTTATAGGCTGTTTTTAAGGACACGTAAAATGTGGCTCATTTGGCCAACATCCCTCGTTTATTGATGGCGCTGGCTGCGCCATGTTGGATTTGAATGCATATGGATGTCCGTGAAATTTCTCAAATGTCTGGTAAATTAAAATCTTCCCTGTCATGTTGTCCGGCCCCAAACTTTACTAAAGGAAACTCTGAAATGGCATATTGTTTTTATGAAGATTTCAGAATATTCACATGACAATCTGTTGCCAATTGGATGGAAACCTAGCTATAGACATCGTAAAGACTTCTTCCTCCAGCCAAACAAGCTTGTAAGAATTGTAATTAAACTCCCCCCTCATACTCATCTGGAGGTTGAGCATTTTTTCGCCTCTATCTCCGGAATGTGTCTGTATCTATGTAATTGTATATGTATTTATGTAAAACAATAGGGACCACAATGGACAAGTCCCTGACTTTATTGTGGTGTTGAAAACGCAAACCATGATATTGAAGTGCCCGAAGTCAGTATGCTTTTTTATTGGTTTTGTGGTGCATTGGCACAGAAACCTGTTGGTGGAAAATTCGTTGCATATATTTAAATAATTATAAATATGGCATCAAAATGTTGGAAATCTGATTTCCCCTTAGCTGATCATTGTCTGCAGCCGGCTCTGATTGTAGTGTAATGAAACAGGCAGGGCGACTGAGCTCGTCCGTGGTGGTCTGTGAACTCTCAACCTTTTGGCCCGTAGCCCTGCGTGGCATCGACTGTGCCACAAAAGCATGCTGAAGTGGCAAAGTCGATATCCACGTTTATAATCACAGGGTTGCTACAGTTATTGTTATTTGTTGTCGTAAACATTATCTGAGTTAATTCTATGAGGGGGGAGGATGTTCCATTTATTTTACAGTACAAGGGGAAGGTCATGTGAAAATATGTTTAACGTTGGGGAGGGGGGTGCATTTTTTTTAAATGACACCTTTAGTTGGACCAGCCCCTCCCCCCACAACATTTCGATCTTTCCCTAAAACTACTTTAAATAATTACAGTGGTCTCTAAATATTGTAAGGAAATGTGGGTTGTCTATAATAATTCATAATTCCCTCAATGTTTTAAATATAAGAAACAAATAAATGTATTTTGACAATGAAAAATACTGTTTGACATCTTTGAGTTATACTCAAACAAATATTTGAAATGGTGTGTGTAGTATTCTTAGCATTAATAAGTGTCCGATTTTTCAAATGAATGAGACTTTCATGTTTCATGTCTCGGTTGAATGGCTTTGAATTGCTTGAATTAAATTATACTTCCTTCAATTCAAATTATATTCCAATTCTGATTCCTGTGGGGTGTGGCCAACTCTCTCTCTCTCTGATGTTGGTGTCAGATTGCAGTCTTTCAGTCTTTGGGAGAACAGACAGAACCCCCCCGTGCCTCTTCTCTCTCTCCCCCTCTCTTTAACTCACTCCCTCGCACTTCCCCCTTCTCCCCTTTTTCTGGTAGGTTGGAGGTGGTGGCAGATTGCAGTATTTGGGAGAGCAGAGACAGAGTTCCATCTTCTCTTCTCTTCTCTGCCTCTTCGGCTCCCATCAACAGATGGCTGCTTTTAATGGTGAAGCACTCAACCTGAAAATCCAACCTCTCCATCTCTCTGTATGTTTGTCAGTCTGTCTCTCTATCTGCCCCTCCTCTTGGTCTCTCTCTCCCTTTTCCCCCTTTGCTCGCTTTCTTTCTTCTTTCCTAGAATGGACAGTCCTCAGGTGTGCCTAGTGTGTTTATGTGTGTGCCTAGTGTGTGTGTGTGTGCCTAGTGTGTGTGTGTGTGTGCCCTGGTGTCCTCCTTGGCACTCCAAGGCTCAGCTGAAATGGTATTGAACTTTTGAAGAGGCACTCGCCAATTAGGGGGAGCCACTTACCATCCAGACAGACTGACACATACACACACTTGCACAAGTGTGCATGCGCAAACGTGAACACACAGACACTTCACTCAGCACCCTGGTTCTCTTCATTAATTAGCAGAGCCATAGTTATGAGGTGACCTCACAATGCTGCCCATCAGGGAGGAGGGGCCACTGTTGCAGACCTCAGCCAATCCTCCCAGGGGAATTGCACCAGAGGTCTTCATGCCTCCAAAAAGTTGGACCTGGGGCTTTATCACCTGAACTAATATGCATAAATGATCCGATCCGAGGACAACTAGACCGTTCCGTATAGACCTGGGTGGATCCAGACACGGTTTGATCCGATCCGAGTGAGGGAAGCAGAAGAAAATACATGTTTTAAGCTACATAATTAACGGAAGCTGATAAAGCCGACAGGAGGGAGAGAGTGGTGCGGCTCTAGTCGGTGGGGGAGGGGCCGTAGGGTGATCGAGTGACACAGGAGCAGTGTTGCCATGTTTGCGGTTTTCGTGGCAAATTGGGCTACTTTGAAAACAATGTCGCGGGTGAAAATGTATTGGTTGTGGGTTTTTGGGCTATTTCTAAGTTGCACCGCGGCCGCTAAGGCATTTCTCTTAAAAAATATATATATTTCACTGTGATCTGTTGCTGACTGTCAGCCAGTGAGGCAGGCTGTTGCTGATTGAGTGAGTGGTGGGGAGGAGTGAGTGTGTGTGTGTTGAGAGCGCACTTCAGCGATTGACTGAGTCACGTGAGCGAGAGGAGAGAGAGCAGCACGCGCGCAAGTTGTGACAGCTTTTTACCAGTTGTAGGTAGGCTATTTAGATTGTCATTATGGAGATAGTTATTTCCAAACCTGTTTCCATAAAACATATTAATACGCTAGAACTGATTCACATTAATAAATAATGCAGACAAAGCACTGGAAAACGACATTGGCGCACTGGAGCGCATTACATAAATCCGCTCGGATGTGGTTTAAACTGCATTCTAATGTTGACTGCTTAAAGAAAACGGTATCAAGCGAAGCGCTTTATGCATGCTCAGTTCTTGGGTCTCGGGGGCTGCCCGACTGGACATTTGAAATGGAAGTTATGGAACTCCCTCGTGTAGTACTTTTTATGGGGAAAAGTCTTCAATGAAACTGACATTAGGCTAAATGAATTATACATTTGCCTCTGTTGGCAATCAAGTAGCCTATTAATGTATATGCCATTGTAGGCAACCATTTGATACAATACATATGTTGAAATGACTATATCACTTCAGTCATTGCAAATCAATTTGTGCCACTTGTGTAGCCTACCTGGAGCTTGCAAACCAATTTGATAAATAGCCTATAACTTCAGTTTATTGTTGTTGTAGCCTTGTGTTACTATGAACGCATTAGATTGACAGTAACAGTAGTCAGATTAGGCTACAGGTAAAACAAATTCTAAAACATAAACACTGGCTGTTGTTGACAAGCATATTCACCCATTTACATATTATTAATATTTAATTCAGTGATTTAAATTATGACCATATCCTCAGTAGCCTATTCCAGCAGGCTATTGGAAAACACAAGCACTTCTTATTGCAAAATCGCCTCGCTATTCATGTTGAATAAATTAGTATGTTCATTTGAACTGAGCAAGCTGCTAAATCGTTCAGTTTACATCTTGCCTACATCTTGTCTAGGCTACTGTAGACTATATTAAATTAGATGTAGGCCTATCACGGGCTATAGGCTACCTGCCTTTATCCAAGCAAACTATGGCAAAATGTAATTAGAATCATAAACCCAGATTTTAGTCTGTAGCCTATGTTTATTTAAATGACAAGTCAATCGAGCAAATGGGCCATTTATAACGGTTTGTAGTCTTAACATCTGGCACATAATAACAGCACAATTGCCATAAAATAGCTTTTTTTATGTTCATCCAAGTGTTTCTTGCTCAGAGATTTCATTACTCAAACTCTCCTGTCAGATGTATCTATAGTTATGCACATAGGCAAAGGGGATTTATTTACAATTATAAACCTGGTTCAAGCCCTGACTGCTGATTGGCTGAAAGCCGTGGCATATCAGACCGTATACCCCACGGGTATGACAGAACATTACTTTTTACTGTTCTAATTACGTTGGTAACGATTTTATAATAACAATAAGGCACCCCAGGATTTGTGGTATATGGCCAATATACCACGGCTAACGGCTGTATGTAGGGCGGCAGGTAGCTTAGTGGGTAAGAGCGTTGTGCCAGTAACCGAAAGGTCGCTGGTTCTAATCCCCGAGCCGACTAGGTGAAAAATCTGTCGATGTGCCCTTAAGCAAGGCACTTAACCCTAATTGCTCTGGATAAGAGCGTCTGCTAAATGGCGTAAATGTAAATGTATCCAGGCACTCCGCGTTGCGTCGTGCTTAAGAACAGCCCTTAGCCGTGGTATATTGGCCATATACCATACCCCCTTGTGCCTTATTGCTTAATCATAGCAGTCAAATGACTTAAATCAGCATCCCTTGATGGAAAATGATCTGGTGAGTTCAATAAGGGCGAAATATATTTTCTCTTGGCATATTGAAATTCCTTTATTATGTCATAGCTTGCAATAATTATTATTTTGAGGAAACCCAAATTTTGCTTCTAACGTCGTTACAAATTACTATGATATTCCTTCTTAATTGTCTCGATAACGTTATGGAAAAAGGGTTTATTGGCAACTCCTCTCTTGCTGTGGGGAAAACAAAATTGGGCTTGTTTTCAGGCCTTTTGGGCAGGTTTTGAGTGGTCATTGGGCTAGAAACGTTAGCTAGCTAGGCTAATTGAGGCTGCAGTGCATGCACTTTCTCATCCTACAGTTACAAATAAAAACAACTCCATTAAGAATATTAAGTAGCAGCCTATCTGTATGCTTTTGGTCGTTGTAGCCTATCCTTCTCCTTTAACTTTTAATTTAATCATTTTAATTCCACCTTCCTTTGATTAGATATCTCCTAACTTTTGCCACACATGGATGCTTTATGACTGTAGACTATTGCCGATTTGATAACTTACGATTGGCCAACAACAACAACAAGCTACACGCTCCACTCTCATGAAAAGCAAAGAGCAGCAGCATAAATGATACAATTTCTCTCTCTCTCTTTACTGCAGCAGTCGCGTTCGGATCTGTAGGGTCCTTCTGGACAAGTCAGTTATAATTACACATATCCGAGACCTGTGACAATCATATCAGATCCGACCCAGACCTGTGATATTATTTTGAATTCTGGATCCAGACCCACTCGGGTCCCGGATTGGGTATTCGGGTACAGGTGGATCTGTGAAGACCTCTACTTTGCACTGACAGTGGAGTGCCATTATCCACCAAAGTACATGGATCATTTCAGAAGTCTGTTGGTTTTCTATCTGTTCAGAAGCAATTTTTTTATATATTATTTTATTTATTTAACCAGGAAAGTCAGTTAAGAACAAATTCTTATTTACAATGACGGCCTACCCTGGCCAAACCCGAACGACGCTGGGCCAATTGTACGCCGCCCTATGGGACTCCCAATCATGGCCGGATTGTGATACAGCCTGGAATCGAACCAGGGTCTGTAATGACGCCTCTAGCACTGAGATGCAGTGCCTTAGACCGCTGCGCTACTCGGGAGAAATGTTGGCAATGCAAAGGGAAAAGGTCAACTTGTTACTTTGCAGTCCACGGTGCATGAACTGAAGACTCAAAAGTAGTAGGATTGGGTCAATTAGGCTTAGATTGTGTATCCCTAGACATTCTTCTAGCCAGTCTTGCTACTCCACTGATTTGACTGATGGCATGAATGTCATTGGGTGCTGGGCTGCCCGCTGCTGGAGTGAAGGAAGCCCAACATGAAATACATTTTACATTTACATTTTAGTCATTTAGCAGACACTCTTATCCAGAGCGACTTACAGTTAGTGAATGCATACATTATTTCTTTATTTTTCATACTGGCCCCCCGTGGGAATCAAACCCACAACCCTCGCGATGCAAACGCCATGCTCTACCAAATGAGCTACATCCCTGCCGGCCATTCCCTCCCCTACCCTGGACAACGCTTGGCCAATTGTGCGCCGCCCCATGGGTCTCCCGGTCACGGCCGGCTATGACAGAGCCTGGATTCGAACCAGGATCTCTAGTGGCACAGCTAGCACTGCGATGCAGTGCCTTAGACCACTGCGCCAGGTCATACATCCACTATCATCAAAATATACCTCAAATAATGCATTCCAATCAAAAAGACAAGGCAAAATGACTTGAACACACACACACACACACTTCTCATATACAAAATGTTCTGTCCGCATACTGACAGAGAGCAGTTGCCCGTGCCTCTGCTCCTTACTCATCATCTTGAGCTCTATCCCTTTCTTTCTCTCCATCTCCTCTATCAGCCACCGCTAGGGGGTGCTGCTATCCTTTCTTTGCTTTGTGTTCTTATGATAGTTTCTATTACAGCCTAACCCTTTAAGAGTTAGTCACTTTGCTGTTTTCCATTATATCTCCATACAAAACATACATATCCCATACAAATATATCCTAGTAAACTCTAGGGTTCTATAACATTCTTTATAGTGTGACCTAAGCTTGCCTGCTCTCCCTTACCTCCACTGCCACCTAACATCATACCAACTGGGTAATGTAGTCCATACCCTCAGTATGACTTGGTAGTGTAGTTCATACCCTCAGTATGACTGGGTAGTGTAGTTCCTACCCTCAGTATGACTGGGTAGTGTAGTTCTTACCCTCAGTATGACTGGATAGTGTAGTTCATACCCTCAGTATGACTGGATAGTGATGTTCATACCCTCAGTATCATTGGGTAGTGTAGTTCTTACCCGCTGTGCTTCATGTTGGGGGGTTTGTCCATTCGGACAGCTAGTTTGATCTTTAGCTCTGCATCTTGACTGTTCTTGGACACCACCATCTTGTGGAGCTCAGCCTGCTTGGGCCCATTTGTGGTGGGGTTCAGGATCACCTGGGAATGGGAGAGAGGGAGAGGAAAGGATGGGGGTGACAAAGGGCAAGGACACAGGAGAGATAGAAAAAAGAGAGAACCAGCTAATTTAGGAGGTTAAGTAATGATGGCTTCGGGCTTCTCCACTGCCCAAGATACACAAACAGTCTCTCTCATCAGTGACAGAAAGATGTACACATTCTCATATTTTGTGACTCTGATGGGAACAGACAGGTGAAGGACATCAGAAAACCATGGCTGTCTGGGGAAGACACAAACAAGACACACTTTCTTTTCATATCACAACCCCCTCTGCAGTTGCTCTGTATTGTTATGGAAAAGGTTAGGTAGTTTAGACTGGTTTTTCTCAAACCTTTCCTCTGGGACCCCCAGACGTTTCACAATTTAGTTTTAGCCCTGAACTAGCTCACCTGATTCACCTAGTCAAGGACTTGATTAGATTAGTTGACTTAGGGTGCTAGCTGTGGAATAGTTCAAATACATGGAACAGTTGGGGGTCCCCGAGGAGAGGTTTGAGAACCACTGGTATAGACTGCTCACTACCACTACCACTTCCAGACTCCATCCCCAAGGGGGCATCATCCCCCAGGGGGAAGCAGCAACATATTTGACCATTGTAGAAGTAGTCAGAATGTACCATGAGACATCCATGTCTTCATCAATGTTAAGGATAAATGGTTGAGTTTGATATAATTTAAAGGCTTACAAACAGGGTTGTCAAATTATTTTATAATTTCTTGAGATAATTATTATTATTTTTTTTACATACAAATTATGTAATTATTTTACCTTTTCATGTACATTATGAAAACATGCGATGGAGGCACAACACAAACACAGATTATGTAAAATAGGGTCTAAGCTTCAACATATACTTTATTTATAGATCATTGACATTAAAGGATAAAAAATGACAATTAAAAAACTATATATTCAAGAAATTATAAAATAGTTTGACAACCCTGTTTGTAAGCTTTTAAATGATATCAAACTCTACCGTTTATCTTTTCCACTGATGAAGACAAGTATGTCTCATAGTAGGGTGGGGTATGCAAAATGAGTCAACTTTGAGCTCCTCTATCATCTAAATGTTTTGGCATTCAGGTCCAAAAAGTCCCTTTCTGACCACTTCTACCATGGGCAAATATGTATGGGAAGTTTCATTCAAATCAAAAAGGTACATTGTTACATTGCCAAGACAATGATTGAATGGGTCATTCTAATTGCTAGTATCTGATATAAATACTAACTGATATCAATAGTGGCTGATATTGATAGTGAATTATATCAATATTAATAGGTTGATGTACAGTATGTACTGGTGTCTTACCCTCCCCAGCTCCTTGTCTTCCAGGGCCAGTACCCCCGTGCTCTCTGTGAACAGCTTCACTTTGACCATGGGTAACGGGTGCGTCGTCGTGAAGTCCCCCTGAGTGTCCCACCTGAAAGACACAAGGTTCCAACCCTCAGGATTAAACATAAAATCAAATCAAAGTGTATTTGTCACGTGCACAGAATACAACAGGTGTAAACAGTACAAAGAAATGCTTACTTGCAAGCTCTTCCTCAACAATGCAGTGTTCAATATTAAGTTTGCAGACGACACAACAGTAGTAGGCTTGATTACCAACAATTATGAGACCGCCTACAGGGAGGAGGTGAGGGCTCTGGGAGTGTGGTGCCAGGAAAATAACCTCTCACTCAACGTCAACAAAACAAAGGAGATGATCGTGGACTTCAGTTAACAGCAGAGGGTGCACCCCCCTATCCACATCGACGGGACCGCAGTGGAGAAGGTGGAAAGCTTCAAGTTCCTTGGCGTACACATCACTGACAAACTGAAATGGTCCACCCACGCAGACAGTGTGGTGAAGAAGGCACAACAGAGCCTCTTCAACCTCAGGAGGCTGAAGAAATTTGTCTTGGCACCTAAAACCTTCACAAACTTTTCATTCAGATCCCTTGGATTTCTTCACATTTTATTGTGTTACAAAGTGGGATTAAAATTAACAACAATCTTGTCAACAATCTTTAAAAATATATATATTTCACCTTTATTTAACCAGGTAAGCCAGTTGGGAACAAGTTCTCATTTACAACTGCGACCTGGCCAAGATAAAGCAAAGCAGTGCGATAAAAACAGCAACACAGAGTTACATATGGAATAAACAAAACGTACAGTCAATAACACAGTAGAAAATCTATATACAGTGTGTGCAAATGTAGTAAGTTATGGAGGTAAGGCAATAAATAGGCCATAGTGCAAAATAATTACAATTTAGTATTAACACTGGAGTGATAGATGTGCAGAAGATGATGTGCAAATAGAGATATTGGGGTGCAAATGAGCTAAATAAATAACAATGTAAATAACAATATGGGGATGAGGTAGTTGGGTGGGCTAATTACAGATGGGCTGTGTACAGGTGCAGTGATCGGTAAGCTGCTCTGACAACTGATGCTTAAAGTTAGTGAGGGAGATAAGTGTCTCCAGCTTCAGAGATTATTGCAGTTCGTTCCAGTCATTTGCAGCAGAGAACTGGAAGGAATGGCGGCCAAAGGAGGTGTTGGCTTTGGGGATGACCAGTGAGATATACCTGCTGGAACACATACAACGGGTGGGTGTTGCTATGGTGACCAATGATCTAAGATAAGGCGGGGATTTGCCTAGAAGTGATTTATAGATAACCTGGAGCCAGTGGGTTTGGCGACGAATATGTAGTGAGGGCCAGCCAACGAGAGCGTACAGGTCACAATGGTGGGTAGTATATGGGGCTTTGGTGACAAAACAGATGGCACTGTGATAGACTACATCCAATTTGCTGAGTAGAGTGTTGGAAGCTATTTTGTAAATGACATCGCTGAAGTCAAGGATCGGTAGGATAGTCCGTTTTACGAGGGCATGTTTAGCAGCATGAGTGAAGGAGGCTTTGTTGCGAAATAGGAAGCCAATTCTAGATTTAACTTTGGATTGGAGATGCTTAATGTGAGTCTGGAAGGAGAGTTTACAGTCTAACCAGACACCTAGGTATTTGTAGTTTTCCACATATTCTAAGTCAGACCCGCCGAGAGTAGTGATTCTAGTCAGGCGGGCGGGTGCAAGCAGCGTTAGTTTGAAGAGCATGCATTTCGTTTTACTAGCGTTTAAGAGCAGTTGGAGGCCACGGAAGGAGTGTTGTATGGCATTGAAGCTCGTTTGGAGGTTTGTTAACACAGTGTCCAATGAAGGGCCAGATGTATACAAAATGGTGTCGTCTGCGTAGAGGTGGATCTGAGAGTCACCAGCAGCAAGAGCGACATCATTGATATACACAGAGAATAGAGTCGGCCCGAGAATTGAACCCTGTGGCACCCCCATAGAGAATGCCAGAGGTCCAGACAACAGGCCCTCCGATTTGACACATTGAACTCTATCTGAGAAGTAGTTGGTGAACCAGGTGAGGCAGTCATTTGAAAAACCAAGGCTATTTAGTCTGCCAATAAGAATGCAGTGATTGACAGAGTCAAAAGCCTTGGCCTGGTCGATGAAGACGGCTGCACAGTACTGTCTTTTATCGATTGCGGTTATTATATCGTTTAGGACCTTGAGCGTGGCTGAGGTGCACCCATGATGAGCTCGGAAACCAGATTGCATAGTGGATAAGGTACAGTGGGATTCGAAATGGTCGGTGATCTGTTTGTTAACTTGGCTTTCAAATACTTTCGAAAGGCAGGGCAGGATGGATATAGGTCTGTAACAGTTTGGATCTAGAGTGTCACCCCCTTTGAAGAGGGGGATGACCGCGGCAGCTTTCCAATATCTGGGGATCTCAGACTATACGAAAGAGGTTGAACAGACTAGTAATAGGGGTTGTGACAATTTTGGCTGCTAATTTTAGAAAGAAAGGGTCCAGATTGTCTAGCCCAGCTGATTTGTAGGGGTCCAGATTTAGCAGCTCTTTCAGGACATCAGCTGTCTGAATTTGGGTGAAGGAGAAGTGGGGGGGTGGGGCATGGGCAAGTTGCATCGGAGGGTGCAGAGCTGGTGGCCGGGGTAGGGGTTGCCAGGTGGAAAGCATGGCCAGCCGTAGCAAAATGCTTATTGAAATTCTCGATTATCGTAGATTTATCGGTGGTGACAGTGTTTCCTAGCCTCAGTGCAGTGGGTAGCTGGGAGGAGGTGCTCTTATTCTCCATGGACTTTACAGTGTCCCAAAACTTTTTGGAGTTAGTGCTACAGGATGCAAATTTCTGTTTGAAAAAGCTAGCCTTTGCTCTTCTAACTGATTGTGTATATTGGTTCCTGACTTCCCTGAAAACTTGCATATCGCGGGGGCTGTTCGATGCTAATGCAGTACGCCACAGGATGTTTTTGTGCTGGTCAAGGGCAGTCAAGTCTGGGGTTAACCAGGGGCTATATCTGTTCTTAGTTCTGAATTTTTTGAATGGGGCATGTTTATTTAAGATGGAGAGGAAAGCACTTTTGAAGAACATCCAGGCATCCTCTACTGACGGAATGAGGTCAATATCCATCCAGGATACCCGGGCCAGGTCAATTAGAAAGGCCTGCTCGCTGAAGTGTTTTAGGGAGCGTTTGACAGTGATGAGGGGTGGTCGTTTGACCGCGGACCCATTACGGATGCAGGCAATGAGGCAGTGATTGCTGAGATCCTGGTTGAAGACAGCGGAGGTGTATTTAGAAGGTACATTTGTCAGGATGATATCTATGAGGGTGCCCATGTTTACGGATTTAGGGTTGTACCTGATAGGTTCCTTGATAATTTGTGTGAGATTGAGGGCATCTAGTTTAGATTGTAGGATGGCCGGGGTGTTAAGCATATCCCAGTTTAGGTCACCAAGCAGTACGAACTCTGAGGATAGATGAGGGGCAAGCAATTCACATATGGTGTCCAGGGCACAACTGGGGACTGAGGGGGGTCTGTAGCAAGTGGCAACAGTGAGAGACTTATTTCTGGAAAGGTGGATTTTTAGAAGTAAAAGCTCAAACTGTTTGGGCACAGACCTGGATAGTATGATAGAGCTCTGCAGTAGATTGCAACTCTGCCCCCTTTGGCAGTTCTATCTAGACGGAAAATGTTGTAGTTCAGAATGGAAATGTCTGAATTTTTGGTGGCCTTCCTAAGCCAAGATTCAGACACTGCTAGAACATCAGGGTTGGCAGAGTGTGCTAACGCAGTGAATAACTCAAACTTGGGGAGGAGACTTCTGATGTTAACATGCAAGAAACCAAGGCTTTTACGGTTACAGAAGTCAACAAATGATAGCGCCTGGGGGGTAGGAGTAATACTGGGGGCTACAGGCCCTGAGTTAACCTCTACATCACCAGAGGAACAGAGGAGGAATAGAATAAGGATACGGCTAAAGGCTTTAAGAACTGGTCTTCTAGTGTGTTGGGTACAGAGAAAAGGGGCAGATTTCCGGGCGTTGTAGAATAGATTCAGGGCATTAAGTACAGACAAGGATATGGAAGGATATGAGTACAGTGGAGGTACACCTAAGCATTGGGTAACTATGAAAGAGATAGTATCACTGGAGGTACCGATTGAGCCGGTCTCCGCGTGTATGGGGGGTGGGACAAAGGAGCTCTCTGAGGCTGGTTGAGCTGAACTTGGGGCTCTACAGTGAAATTGTATAATAAGAACTAACCCAAACAACAATAGGCTAGGCATATTTACATGGGAGAGAGGCATAACGCAATCACAGGTGTTATTGGGGAGGGCTAAGACAACAACTGGTAATGGCGACGAAAGTTTGGGCTGAGGCTAAACAGATAAACAGGATGGGGTACCATGTAAAGGAACAGTCCAGCAGGCATTAGCTGTGTAGCTGAGTGATCATAAGGTCCAGTGAACAGCACTAAGTAGGTCCGGAAGCAGATCGTAGGCCGCTAAAGCACAGGCGAGCAGGAGGCATGGCTGTTGATTGCGCATGCTAGCGGGCCGGGGCTAGCAGATGGATCTTCGTGGTTGTCGCAACGGGAAGCCTGTAGAAACCACATCAGACGATTACGTCGGCAGACCAGTCGTGATGGATCGGCGGGGCTCCGTGTCGACACTAGGAGGTCCCGTCCGGTTGACAGAGAGGTAGAAAGACTGGAGATGGGCCTGGCTCGAGGCTAGCTCAAGGCTAACTGCTACGTCGGGAGGTGGTGATTATCCAACAACAGCCATTCGGTTGCAGCTAGCTAGTTGCGATGGTCCGGTGTTAGGTCCAGTGATTCCGGCAGAAAATCCGATATGCTCTGGGTCGATAGCACGCTGTGCAGACTGGCCGATAATTGTCCTGGCTAGAGCTGGCTGGTAGGTAGTGCAGGCCATGGACAGTGGTGAAGACCGCTAACGGTGGCTAATAGCAAGTAGCTAGTTAGCTGGCTAGCTGGCTAGTTTCAGCTGTAGGTTCTTGATAAAAATAAAGAAATAATAGAATCCGTTCCACATTGGGTGAGGTGGGTTGCAGGGAGGTATATTTAGTTAAAGGATGGAAAGTGAGATAGAGAAATATATACGAATAAAAGACAAAAAACTAAAAAACTGGCTATTTACACGAGGACACAACACAATACACGACCGCACTGCTACGCCATCTTGGATTACTGTGGATCTACACAAAATACTCTGTAATGTCAAAGTGAAAAAACAAATCTAACATTTTTTAAAGATGAATACAAAATTAAATAACTAAAATATAGTCATTGCATAAGTATTCAGCTCCCTGAGTACTTTTCCATGTTAGAAACACCTTTGGCATCGAATACAGCTGTGAGTCTTCCTGGGTAAGTCTATAAGAGCTTTGCAGACTACTGTTCAGTAGTGTGGTCAGGTGCCACAAGGAGGGACTTGGGAAAATTGCAGTTGGCTCAGAACAGGGCAGCACGGCTGGCCCTTAAAAGTACACAGAGAGCTAACATTAATGACATGCATGTTAGTCTCTCCTGGCTTAGAGTGGAAGAGAGATTGACTTCAACACTGCTTGTTTTTTTAAGAGGTGTTGACATGCTGAATGTAAGAGCTGTCTGTTTGGAATGCTGGCACACAGCTCGGACACCATGCATACCCCACGAGACATGCCACCAGAGGTCTCTTCACAGTCCTCAAGTCCAGAACAGACTACGGGAAACACACAGTACTACATAGAGCCATGACTGCACGGAACTCTATTCTACATCATGTAACTCAGTCAAGCAGTAAAATCAGATTAAAAAAACAGATTAAACTACACTTTATGGAACAGCGCGGACTGTGAAGAGACACACACACATCATTCACAAACACATGCTAACACACGCACTCTACACACACACATTTTAATATCGTTATTTTGCTGTATTATTGATTTTGTATTGTAAATATGTTATGGTAGAGTAGTGTGTAATAATGTGTTGTGTTATGTATTGTTTTATTGTATGTAAATTGTGATTGGACCCTAGGAAGAGTAGCTGCTGCTTTGGCAGCCACTAATGGGGAACCGTAATAAATACAAAAATACAAGATACACCTGGATTGTGCAATATTTGCCCATTATTATAAAAATAATTATTCAAGTGCTTTCACTTAGATAGCAATTCTCAAGTCTTGCCATAGATTTTCAAGCAGATTTAAGTTAAAGCTGTAACTTGGCCACTCAGGAACATTCACAGTCTTCTTTTTAAGCAACTCCAGTGTAGATTTGGCCTTGTGTTTTAGGTTATTGTCCTGCTGAAAGGTGAATTCCTCTCCCAGTGTCTGGTGTAAAGCAGACTGAAGCAGGTTTTCCTCTAGGAGTTTTCCTGTGTTTAGCTCCACCCCAATTATTTTTATCCTGAAAAACTTCCCAGTATTTGCCGATGTCAAGCATACCCATACAATGATGCAGCCACCACGATGCTTGAAAATAAGGAGGCAGTTACTCAGTGCTGTGTTGGATTTAACCCAAACATAAGGCTTTGTATTTAGGTAAAAAAGTGCATTCCTTTGTTGTTTTTTTTTCTTCAGTATTACTTAGTGCCTTGTTGCATACAAGATGCATATTTTTGAATATTTATATTCTGTATATTTGTATTCTTCTTTTCACTCAGTCATTTAGGTCATTATTCTGGAGTCACTAAAATTTTGTTGATCCATCCTCAGTTTTCTCCCATCACAGCCATTGAATTCTGTAGGCTGTTTAAAAAATAAAAAAAACATGGCCTCATGGTGACATCCCTGAGCAGTTTAATTCCTGTCCTGCAGCTCAGTTCAGAAGGATGACTGTATATTTGATGTGTCTGGGTGGTTTAATACATAATCCACAGCATAATTATTAACTTGACCATGATTAAAGAGATATTCAATGTCTGATTTATTATTGTTACCCATCTACCAATCACTGCCCTTCTTATGATGCTTTCGAAGAGCTCCCTGGTCTTTGTAGTTGAATCTGTGCTTGATATTCAATACTTGACTGAGGGACCTTACATATGTTGTATGTATGGGGTACAGAGAAAGGGTTAGTCCTTCAAAAATCATGTAAACCCCTACAATTTCACACAGAGTGTGTCCATGTCACTTATGTGATTTGTTAAATCAAATTTTACTCCTGAACTAATTTAGGCTTGCTGAATACTTATGCAACAACTATATTTTAGCTATGAATGTTTTATTTATCTTTAAAAATATATATATTAGAGTATTTTGTGTAGACTTTTGATTAAATAAAAAAATATATATTTTAATCCCACTTTGTAACACAATAAAATGTGAAGAAATCCAAGGGGTCGGAATACTTTCGCAAGGCACTGTAGATGGATATAACTCGTTTTAGTATAGACATTGCCATTGAGGGCTTTGTACTATATTAACTTAACAATGTTTGTTATTGCCTTAGATTTAATTAGATGTAAATACATACTATTTAAAAAATATAGTTTTTTGGGGGTGGGACTGCAATTTGCAACACTTCTGTAGAATCACCCATATACAATTTTAAGATCTCTATGCCAATAACACATTGTGGGTAGAGGTTCCGAAATGGACCCGGGGCTTTCCTTCCCGGAGCCTACCCAAATAAATTAATGTAAAAATAATGGAGACCCAGTCTGAACGGACCCAAGGACAACCAGACCCGGCCCCGTATAGACCCGGTCTGGTCCAGACCAGGTCTGATCCGATCCGAGTGAGGGAAGCAGTAGAAAAGCATTTTTTTTAGCTTGCTACATTATTAACTGAAGCTGTTAATGCATGAGCCGAGGGAGAGAGGAACGGAGGAGCTCTAGCAGCAGGCGAGGAAGGGGCCGTGTGGTGTGTGTGAGTGGTGCAAGGTGCAGGGAACGGGGAGGAGGGAGAGAGAGACAGCAGCAACCAAGCCGACTCAAACTAGTTACTAACTTCTAGCTGCCAAAGCTAGGTTATTTATCATCCAATCTGATGACATAGTACCTGTTTTGACTGCATCAAACCGAGAAGATTATATACTTAAGATAGCTAGCAAGCGACATAAGCTGCGCTTTACCCCATCCTACACAATTACAACAACTCCATTCAGAGTATTAAGTAGCAGCCTTCCTGTTGCTGTTGGCTCTTGGTCGTTGTAGCCTATCCTTCTCATTAAACTCTGTTATTTTAATTTTATCTTCCATTGATCTCCTAATTTGCACACATAGAGCCAGAGGCTAGTGCCGCTTTGATGACTTGTAATTGGCTAACAACAACAAGCTACACGCGCCACTCTCGTGAAAAGCAAAGAGCAGCAGCATAAATGAGATACTTTTCTCTCTCTTTCTCTACTGCAGCAGTCACGTTCAGGTCTGTACAGGTCCTTACCGGCAAATCAGTTATACTTACACATCCCCGAGACAATCAGATCCGACCCGGATCCAAGAGTTAACTACAGAATTTTGGACCCAACCTGGTCGGGTCCCGGGTAATCAGGTTTGGGTGGACCCGTGAAGACCTCTAGGTCTGTACTCTACTGGAAGCTTCTGATTTGGGTTTAAGGTGGAAGATGAGCATGGTGGGTGGTTCAGTTATCCCACTGGGCACAAACTGATTGAATAAACATTGTTTCCACATCATTTCAACAACAAAGAATGTATGTGATGATGTTGAATCAGTGTGGAAAACTGATTGGATTTGCAGAAAGTCATCAACGTAAAGGGATTTCGGGAATATCTGTCATTTTTTCACCTAAATCCACTTTTACCCTAAAACCAATGAGATGGTTAAAATGTTTGTTGGATTTACAATCAAATCTAATTAAAACTAGCGTTGAACTGACGTCTGTGCCCAGTGGGATAACACCTGCACAATAGATACAGAGTGTGTGTTAGTGTGTGTATGTGTATGTATGTTCAGTTGCATGCAGGCATGCCCTCAGAATCCTGAATGACCCCTCACTTCTCAATGACAGCAGGAATTCAACGTAACTAACACATTTATTTTTTCCCAGTTGCCAAGGCAACGTGTGGATTGCATTCAGAACTGAGAGACAAAATAAATATGAACTAATTCACAGAGGAGGGTAAAGCAAAAGGTAAATTCAAACAAGAAGTGGCTATTGTTTGCCTCGTGTTATTTTTATCACGGTACACAAAGAAAAAGGACACTGGAGATAACCCTTAGCAGACTTTACCCGACATTGTTCTGTCTTTGCCTCTCTTAGGAAAGCCCACAAGTCAACAGTTAAGTTTGCCATGTGAGGGAGGGAGGTTAACTATGTGTGCTGTATTTTCCAAAGGTGTTTTCTATCTTAGATACATTATCTGACAAGGTATAGAATAGCAGCAAATACCTACCTGGCTGATGCAAAACATTTACTTAATTTCTTCCTTGAAAAGAGAGTGAGTGTGTGGGAAGGAAGGTCTTTCCTATCTTTGCTGAAGGACAAGTACTGTCTGTCTATGTTTAAAATACTTAGAAATGCACTGATTCATTCAGTCAAGTAACTGCCCTCTAATCCAACTAAGATGCAAGATGATGACAATCATTGGTCTTGCAGTCAGCCTACACAAAGGCATATAATGACTTCAAATTGAATGGAGCCTCCAATGGTAAGGAAAGGACCAGAAAATGTAATTAAGACTGTAATGATTGTGTAATAGATGGATGCATAATAATAATAATAATAATAATAATAATAATAACTTTACTTAAAATCATACATTGAAATCATACATTAAAAACACTGGCCGTCCATGAGATTATGAGAAAACAAACAATGGAGTATGACTTTATTTGGGTTATGATGTGGTAGGACAGTTGTTATAAGGCCATGGGGCATTTATAAGTTATGCATTTCAAGAATCAAAGGGTATGTGGTTAATTGAAATTACCATTAAATTGAACAACAGGAAATATTCAAAATAGTGGCTTAAAGGCCAAGTTCTTCTAGTTTCAGGGCTATGAAGAGGATGGTATATTGTAGTGGCATGAAATGGAGGGCAATCACAGTCTGAGCTCTGGGAAGATTCTCCACCACAGAGTCTGAAAGGGCAGTCTTATTACCGCATTACCAGACTCCTGCCACCGCCGACAGTCTAATACCCATGCCGAAATCTATGGCCAGAGGCACGGCAACAAGCAACGACTCACTGTTACTGTACCTAATCATCAGACATTTTAATTTTGCCGGAGGCTGTGAGACAATAGCCACTTCATGATGTGATAGGAGGGATAATGCAGTGCACATTCACACAACAGAGGCTATTACTGAATCCCTCTGCTATGTGGATGGATGATATGATAATTCGGTGGCCAGAAGTCTCAAGAGCCTGTAATATTTTCAATGTAAGCTTTGGAGGACAAGATGATAAATCTTCAGCTAAATGAGGTGGAACGAAATATAATTAAAATAGTGTTCCCCCAGACAACATGTTTAAAGGGCACAGCAGCCGGACTTCACTTAATACCATACTTTATTATGGCCAGAACCTGGACTTTATCTTCATTCATTTCCATTTCAATCAGGTGGGGGATAAACTTTGAGCAAGAGTGTTAAAGAATACACTCCAATACTTCATTATCACAAGTTACATAGGCTACTACAAGACATGTCTAAATTGGACAGGCCCAGAACTCTTGCGGGATGACTAAGAAGCCAGTCAGCATTTTCAGCAACGCTAACAAAGGAAGTGGAAATTATGTTGTGAGCTCAGACAACTCTTTGACCTAACCCTGAACCTGCATGGCACGGTAGCCCGGAGTTACACCACCAAACACAAACTCCAGTTCTCTGTGTGCCATGCTGTCTATTCACCTCCCAAATGGTACCATTCACCCGCTATGCTGAAAAACAAGTGAAGTGGACAGCGGAGGAAAAGTCACCACTCGAAAAGGAGGTTGGCGTGGCTTTGCTCTGTGGATCCAGAACTGTCATTGGTGCTGTGTCATGATGATTCAGATGGGAGAAGACTGCAGAGCTATCAAGTGTGCTCACTACCATCCAACCCCCCTTGCATTACAAAACAACTCCCAGCTTTAATAGGCGCTATTCGGAACATTAAACAATGCTCTGGGGAAGCAACGGCTCTCTATGGCCTTAGATGTTAAAACTAGGAGTCTGTGTTACATGGAACGTCTGTGTTTTACTCTCCTTATCTCAGAAATGCAGCACATTGTTAGCATTTCAAAGCTAAGGTCTGAGTGTATTACCATCAGGTATGGCTGCCATGCGTCCGCATGTACGTTTATTTCATCTACAAAAGCTGACATGCCAAGACCAAGGATCATCAAATTAGACCTAAACAGGCCCTTCTCTCTCTGTTGTAAACACTCAGGTTCCTATTAAAGTCATGAAATGTTCACACACACCTACATTATATATACAAAAGTATGTGGACACCCCTTCATATTAATGGATTCGGCTACTTCAAGCACACCATTGCTGACAGGTATATAAAATCGAGCACACAGCTATACAATCTCCATTGACAAACCTTGGCAGTAGAATGGCCTTACTGAAGAGCTCAGTGACTTCCAACGTGGCACCGTCATAGGATGCCACCTTTCCAACAAGTCAGTTCGTCAAATTTCTGCCCTGCTAGAGCTGCCCCGGTCAACTGTAAGTCCTGTTATTGTGAAGTGGAAACGTCTAGGAGCACCAGCGGCTCAGCTGCGAAGTGGCAGGCCACACAAGCTCACAGAACGGGACCGCCAAGTGCTGAAGCGCATAGCATGTAAAAATAATCTGTCCTTGGTTGCAAAACTCACTACCGAGTTCCAAACTGCCTCTGGAAGCAAAGTCAGCACAAAAACTGTTCGTCGGGAGCTTCATGAAATGGGTTTCCATGGCCGAGCAGCCGTATACAAGCCTAAGATCACCATGTGCAATGCCAAGTGTCGGCTGGAGTGGTGTAAAGCTCGCCACCATTGGACTCTGGAGCAGTGGAAATGCATTCTCTGGAGTGATGAATCACGCTTCACCATCTAGCAGTCTGACTGACGAATCTGGGTTTGGCGGATGCCAGGAGAACGCTACCTTCCCCAATTCATAGTGGCAACTGTAAAGTTTAGTGGAGGAGGAATAATGGTCTGGGGCTGTTTTTCATGGTTCGGGCTAGGCCCCTTAGTTTCAGTGAAGGGAAATCTTAACGCTACAACATACAATGATGATTCTGTGCTTCCAACTTTGTGGCAACAATTTGGGGAAGGCCTTGTTACAGTGAGGTCCATACAGAAATGGTTTGTCGAGATCGGTGTGGAAGAACTTGACTGCCCTGCACAGAGCCCTGACCTCAACCCCATCGAACACCTTTGGTATGAATTGGAATGCAGACTGCGAGCCAGGCCTAATCACCCAACATCAGTGCCCAACCTCACTAATGCTCTTGTGGCTGAATGGAAGCAAGTCCCCGCAGCAATGTTCCAACATCTAGTGGAAAGCCTTCCCAGAAGAGTGGAGGCTTTTACAGCAGCAAAGGGGGGACCAACTCCATATTAATGCCCATGATTTTGGAATGAAATGTTCGATGAGCAGGTGTCCACATACTTTTGGTAATGTAGTGTATGTCTCTTCTGAGATAGTTCCAAATGAAACCAATCGGACATTGTTACATATTACCTGTAGACGTCCTGGAAAAACCTTGTATCTAATTTTTTTCTTACAAAAATAATATATATATATATAATAAATTAGTAAAAGTAGTCCTTCTCAGCCATGTTCTGTGACGTTTTCATGACTCTAGGACTAAAATAAGTCACTCAAAATGCGATGTGAACTTCCATTAATATATGGCAATAGATCTGAAAAAACAACAACATATTACTCAATTCCTGAAAAGGTTACTTGGAAGGTTTTTTCCTAGACACCGACTACCGTTCACTTGACATTTCAAAACATGACTGAACAGTCATTATTAAGCAGACACTCTTATCTGGAGTGAATGACAGTGAACACAGTCAATAAATGATGTGGCCGCTGCAGCGATTTAACATGCAACCCTGTTGTTGTTGTTGACTTACTGTGGTCTGGAGGCTTCTGCCTGGTCTGTCTGCAGTTTCTCTCCTCCCTCCACCTCCATGGTGCAGTACACAATCCTGTTAGGGGCCACCGACTTCAGGCCCTGCACTTCCACTATCACTATCTGCAAACAGCAACAGAGAGAGGACATGGTCAGCTCCACACTACTGCAGATAAAAAGGGCAGCATTAGACGTGGAGTCAATGGGTCGTGTAAATCCAGTCGAGGCACTATCACAGAATCCCAACCTGCAGCCACAGAGGGGACACTCACATGCATGTAGGAACACACACACACACACACTAAGGAACATCAAAGAGCAGATACGTTTTGTTTATTTTGTCTGGCCCCTTAGTAGACACAATAACCCTCAAGCCGACCCCAGAACAGATAAAACATGTCCCCTGTAGCTCAGTTGGTAGAGCATGGCGCTTGCAACGCCAGGGTTGTGGGTTCGTTTCCCACGGGGGGCCAGTATGAAAAATGTATGCACTAACTGTAAGTCGCTCTGGATAAGAGCGTCTGCTAAATGACAAAAATGTAAATGTAATAAAACTACTAACAGACTAATGTAAATATACGTCAAATATACATTGATCTTTCTTTCAAAAATCAACCAGAATAATCAACACATCAATTATCTTGACTGTGAGTAAGCGACCTGAGTGTACTGCTAAACATCTACTGGGCATGATTACAAGATGAAATCACCACGCACACCTCCAGTGTGAAGGAGAGGACCACATCGGACTTGGAGAGGAATTCTGTCTCGTCGCCCATGTCCAGGAAGGAGTTGTTCATGGAGGAGCGTTTTAGCTTCTGTTTGAAGTCGGGGCCTCCCTTGGACACCGGTAGGCTCTCCAGGTTAGCCATGAGCAGGTTGACAGACGAGCGCAGCTCCTCGATGTACATGGCCTCCATGTCTTTGGACACAAACTTGGGGTACTTCCTCTCCTGAGAGGGAGTTAGAGGAAGAGTTGTGCATCCATTGTTGTAACAGTTTGTAACTACAGTGATCACAAGATGTTCGTTTAAGTATTCTGAAACAGTTGTCAACAATCACCGGCCCAGTGAGCTACACGGTGTCCATCCAGCTTTAACAAAGCTGATTTAACTAATGAATGTGTAGTTGACTAGTTGATTCAGGTGTGAAAGTACTTGGCTGAAGAAAAATAAAATCTGGACACCTGGTAGCCCTCCATGACCAGAGCTGATGACCACTGTTCTTGGCTTACATAGCATTGTTAGTTTGAGGGCTGTAGGTATAGGACTTACCCTGGCTATACTCTCTGCAAGCTGTAGTCTTCCATCCAGCTCCCGGCGGATCTGGGCTGCCTGCTCGTCCACATTGTCCAGCTAAAAACCACAGACCAGGAAGGAGAGTGTTAATCAACCAATCAAGAGTTGAGGACTAGGAAAGAGAGTGTAAATTAACCAATCAAGAGCTGAGGATCAATCAACAGGTTGATCAAGAATGTAAGACAATAAATGAAAAGATATGGGGTGTTTACCAAATAATGTTATTTATTTTGGCAAAAAAAATGTATAGCTCTAAGCAGACATGATAGGATTTCCTTTTGTGGACTGACAAAAATGTGCATGCAGTTTGCAGTTTCCCAAGAGCACATTCATTGATATTCTAAGGCAAACAGGGAGTCTTTTTCTCTAGAGAGGGGGGAATGGCTGGCACAGACACACAGAAATATGTGCAACTGGAGCATTCGCTGGCCAGGATTTTCCATACCCACTCACAAACACACATACAGACATACAAAGCCATTACACACACACAAACATACAAACACACACACCACAATGCTGTTTACACTCGATAAGTCTAAACTCCGAACCCTAATGTGATTTTAAAGAGTGGCACAACTGCTTCAAACTTAACAAGTGACGTTGTTAAGGTGCACTCCAGCGGTCATTTCATGTACTTATTCCAGGAAAAATCTGTGTGGGATCAGAAAGGTCGAGTTTGATCGAACCAGAGAAACACACATAGTCAATCTCCACCTGTTGGTGAGGCAATGTCATCTCATTTGATAAAATGTTATAAGTGATATTCCATGGAACATCCTTGGTATAAATGCTTTCCATCATGTTGCTGTGTGTACTGACTGAATCAGCTGGTTTGGTCAGGGCGTGAGGATCTATGTTAGTATTTCTATGTTTAGGATCTAGATGTGTATTTCTAGGTTGGGCCGGGTGTGATTCCCAATCAGAGGCAGCTGGCACTCGTTGTCTCTGATTGGGGATCATACTTAAGTAGCCTGTTTGCCTACCTTAGTTGTGGGATCTTGTTCTGGATAGGCTTGTATGTGTATAGCCTGAGGACTTCACGTTACGTTGTTTCTTGTTTTGTTTGTATTGTTTATTTGGGTGAATAAACATGTACGCATATCACGCTGCACCTTAGTCTGACCCGTCTCTCAACGATCGTGACATATTCATGTAACTTTAGTTGTTCAAGTCGCTTAAAAGGCATGAGCTCTGCTTTGTTTTTTTGCGTAGGTTGTACCCACTTCATCAGTCTCTCATTCACAATTTGACAAGCACTTGATAATGCCCCGAATTTCCCAGCAGCATCCCCTTTGTGTGGCCGTAATGCACCCTAAAAAAATCCATGCATTTTGCGGTCAGTGGCCGTTTACCCTTGGGCTAAATATAATAATTATAAGTCCCTTCTCCCTGAGTGCTGCGTGCTCCGAAGCACCTCTCACTCACATGGCTCTCTATCATGTGATCGGATCTTTCTCACAGGCTACAAGTGAAGACAGACACATCGGGGACGCAACTACGCGCGTCCTTATCCCATTCCAAGGTGCATATTGAAGATATTGGAAAGAAGAACTGTCCACATTTACTTTTCGTCAGCCAACAAGATCAGTAAGCCTAACGAACAGCAAAAGCACTAGCCTATGTCAATCTACTATCCCCCATAGCACAAAAGTTGACCTATTCTGTGCGAGAAATAAATATTCCAAACATAGACTGGGACAGTTGTGGGATGCGATAGATCCAAAATTAATACAACCACTAGCATCCAAAAACCTTTTTTACGCAACGAGGTTGACGCAACAGATCAGAATGTTTAGCTTAAAATGTTAATAAACTATTAGGCCATTTTTCACATTATAAGCCAGTTAGGCTCTACACCCCTTGTAAAGTGGATCAATGTGCTTAATTTTAAGAAGTTATTTGGCCACTTTAGTTGTTATGCAAACCTTATCAAAACATATAGGCCTATGAGGTGTGCGACTAAGATTTGAAAAAGTCGCAAAAAAAGGTACGTATTGTTTATTGCCTTATGCTGGGCATCATTCACAAGTGATAATATATCATTCACAAGTGATAGGCTAATATTGTCACCCATCAGACTATTCTTGATTTAATATTGTCTTTACATATACTAAATAATATATGTGTGGAATTTATTTTGATTTAGAATGGACAATTATCAGGTACCTGTCTCGAAACGGGCAGGGGAAAAAATACATGTAATCTATGCACTTAAATAGCGAATGGAGGACGCGTTTCCCGTGATTCATTTTCATGCCAGCAAGGTAGGCT
Source organism: Coregonus clupeaformis (assembly GCF_020615455.1). Classification (NCBI taxonomy): domain Eukaryota; kingdom Metazoa; phylum Chordata; class Actinopteri; order Salmoniformes; family Salmonidae; genus Coregonus; species Coregonus clupeaformis. Next base: position 543,638 of record NW_025533528.1, on the reverse strand, counting down.
ATACTCCTGTTGTAGATAAGCAATGTGCTTAATATTAGGAAAGTTGAGAAATAAATATAGTAGGCCTAGCCTATAGAAAGCTGATGGGATCCTCCTCTTTTTTTTTTTATAGAGGCTGTTTTCTCGCGCAATTGCATTACCTATAAAAATGTTGCGCAACATGAGCTCCTGGGCTCTCATGAAGTGTTTGATTAGATTTTCGATTACATTTGCCTTGATGTCAGAGTGATTAGAGGGACAATAGAGTGCTGAGTACCAGGCAGTTAGCAAATTTGGTAGGCTACTAATGACCATCAGCAGCATCAGAGCTTGGAGAAGCCTAATTACCGTGACTAAGCGGTCACGTGGAATTTGACTGCCTTCATGACTCGTGACTGCTGGTGTGGCGGTAAAACGGTCACCGCAAGAGCCCGCAAGAGCCTGCCACGCCAGGTCACACAAGCTAGCAATAAAACCAGTTGTAAAAAACAGATAAAATAACACCTTACTGCACAAAGGGAACTGTGAAGAGACAGCTATTTTATATATAGTGTATTGTTATTTGCACTGTACAGTGTAGTAGACCTAGATATTGTGTATATGTAGTGATATGTAGGCTATGTGTGATGTTTTAAATTGATGTACAGTTGAAGTCGGAAGTTTACATACACCTTAGCCAAATACATTTAAACTCAGTTTTTCACAATTCCTGACATTTAATCCTAGTAATAATTCCCTGTCTTAGGTCAGTTAGGATCACCACTTTATTTTAAGAATGTGAAATGTCAGAATAATAATAGAGAAAATTATTTCTTTCAGCTTTTATTTCTTTCATCACATTCCCAGTGGGTCAGAAGTTTACATACACTCAATTCATATTTGGTAGCATTGACTTTAAATTGTTTAACTTGGATCGAACGTTTCGGGTAGCCTTCCACAAGCTTCCCAAAATAAGTTGGGTGAATTTTGGCCCATTCCTCCTGACAGAGCTGGTTTAACTGAGTCAGTTTTGTAGGCCTCCTTGCTCGCACACGCTTTTTCAGTTCTGCCCACACATTTTCTATAGGATTGAGGTCAGGGCTTTGTGATGGCCACTCCAATACCTTGACTTTGTTGTCCTTAAGCCATTTTGCTACAACTTTGGAAGTATGCTTGGGGTCATTGTCCATTTGGAAGACCCATTTGAGATCAAGCTTTAACTTCCTGACTGATGTCTTGAGATGTTGCTCCAATATATCCACATAATTTTCCTTCCTCATGATGCCATATATTTTGTGAAGTACACCAGTCCCTCCTGCAGCAAAGCACCCCCACAGCATGATTCTGCCACCCCCGTGCTTCACGGTTGGGATGGTGTTCTTCGGCTTGCAAGCAACCCCCTTTTTCCTCCAAATATAACGATGGTCATTATGGCCGAACAGTTCTATTTTTGTTTCATCAGACCAGAGGACATTTCTCCAAAAAGTACGATCTTTGTCCCCATGTGCAGTTGCAAACCGTAGTCTGGCTTTTTTATGGCGGTTTTGGAGCAGTGGCTTCTTCCTTGCTGAGCGGCCTTTCAGGTTATGTCGATATAGGACTTGTTTTACTGTGGATATAGATACCTTTGTACCTGTTTCCTCCAGCATCTTCACAAGGTCCTTTGCTGTTGTTCTGGGATTGATTTGCACTTTTCACACCAAAGTACGTTCATCTCTAGGAGACAGAACGCGTCTCCTTCCTGAGAGGTATGACGGCTGCGTGGTCCCTTGGTGTTTATACTTGCGTACTATTGTTTGTACAGATGAACGTGGTACCTTCAGACATTTGGAAATTGCTCCCAAGGATGAACCAGACTTGTGGAGGTCTACAATTGTTTTTCGGAGGTCTTGACTGATTTATTTTGATTTTCCCATGATGTCAAGCAAAGAGGCACTGAGTTTGAAGGTAGGCCTTGAAATACATCCACAGGTACACCTCCAATTGACTCAAATGATGTCAATTAGCCTATCAGAAGCTTCTAAAGCCATGACATCTTTTTCTGGAATTTCCCAAGCAGTTTAAAGCCACCGTCAACTTAGTGTATGTAAACTTCTGACCCACTGAATTTTTATCATATGTACACTTCAATTGTGAGAGACGGAATCTAAAACAAAAATCCAGAAAATCACATTGTATGATTTTTAAGAAATTAATTTGCATGACATAAGTATTTGATCACCTACACACCAGTAAGAATTCCGGCTATCACAGACCTGTTAGTTTTTCTTTAAGGAGCCCTCCTGTTCTCCACTCATTACCTGTATTAACTGCACCTGTTTGAACTTGTTACCTGTATAAAAGACACCTGTCCACACACTCAATCAAACAGACTCCAACCTCTCCACAATGGCCAAGACCAGAGAGCTGTGTAAGGACATCAGGGATAAAATTGTAGACCTGCACAAGGCTGGGATGGGCTACAGGACAATAGGCAAGCAGCTTGGTGAGAAGGGAACAACTGTTGGCGCAATTATTAGAAAATGGAAGAAGTTCAAGATGACGGTCAATCACCCTCGGTCTGGGGCTCCAAGCAAGATCTCAATGATCATGAGGAAGGTGAGGGATCAGCCCAGAACTACACGGCAGGACCTGGTCAATGACCTGAAGAGAGCTGGGACCACAGTCTCAAAGAAAACCATTAGTAACACACTACGCCGTCATGGATTAAATTCCTGCAGCGCACGCAAGGTCCCCCTGCTCAAGCCAGCGCATTTCCAGGCCCGTCTGAAGTTTGCCAATGACCATCTGGATGATCCAGAGGAGGAATGGGAGAAGGTAATGTGGTCTGATGAGACAAAAATAGAGCTTTTTGCTCTAAACTCCACTAGCCGTGTTTGGAGGAAGAAGAAGGATGAGTACAACCCCAAGAACACCATCCCAACCGTGAAGCATGGAGGTGGAAACATCATTCTTTGGGGATGCTTTTCTGCAAAGGGGACAGGACGACTGCACCATATTGAGGGGAGGATGGATGGGGCCATGTATCGCGAGATCTTGGCCAACAACCTCCTTCCCTCAGTAAGAGCATTGAAGATGGGTCGTGGCTGGGTCTTCCAGCATGACAACGACCCAAAACACACAGCCAGGGCAACTAAGGAGTGGCTCCGTAAGAAGCATCTCAAGGTCCTGGAGTGGCCTAGCCAGTCTCCAGACCTGAACCCAATAGAAAATCTTTGGAGGGAGCTGAAAGTCCGTATTGCCCAGCGACAGCCCCGAAACCTGAAGGATCTGGAGAAGGTCTGTATGGAGGAGTGGGCCAAAATCTCTGCTGCAGTGTGTGCAAACCTGGTCAAGACCTACAGAAAACATATGATCTCTGTAATTGCAAACAAAGGTTTCTGTACCAAATATTAAGTTCTGCTTTTCTGATGTATCAAATACTTATGTCATGCAATAAAATGCAAATTAATTACTTAAAAATCATACAATGTGATTTTCTGGATTTTTGTTTTAGATTCCGTCTCTCACAGTTGAAGTGTACCTATGATAAAGATTACATACATCTACATGCTTTGTAAGTAGGAAAACCAGCAAAATCGGCAGTGTATCAAATACTTGTTCTCCCCACTGTATGTAAACTTCCGACTTCAACTGTATTTCAGTCCTTGATAATGTTCTGTACTATGTATTATGTCATGTTTCATGTGGACCCCAGGAAGAGTAGCTGATGCTTTTGCCGCGGCTAATGGGGTCCTAATGAATACCAACAATTTAGCTGATCTTTATTTTATTTTTTATCAATTTCTCATCTTAAACTTCAAAGGTGGAATTGTACCTCAGAATAACATACCATAATCTGAGGACTCATTAGCAAGTACAGTATATTAGCTAGTATTAGCCATTGGCTGAAAATGTATTAGTAATAATTACATAATCTATATCCATGCCTGATATGTAATTAGACAAATAAAACAGATAATCAACAGTTCTCATTGATAACTTATGGCTAATTAGTAAATAAGGCAGTGTATTTTCATTCCATACAGGAAATGTAAGCGTCACAATAACTTGTCATGTGCAGTGACACAGCATAAACATGGCTTGATTACGAAAACATCGTATTGTTTGCAACCAATGAAATGCAATTTGCCCATTCATCTGAAAGGAATTCTCTAATTAGTAGCTTCAGATGTAAAACTCAGCCATACATAATGACATTAATTTACAAGTACTAGTCTTGACACAAAACAGCCAAAATATCCTATAATTTCAACAGCCACCCATTAAGAAGGCATACAAATGAGAAGGATATATGGTCACTGTCTGTCAATAACCTTCAGCATGAAAAACTTGCTCTTCCAATTCATATATTGCTACATGTTGCTGCTGGCATCGGTCAATTCCAACAAAACAAGAAACATCAGTCAGAAAGGGAAGATTTAAAGCAGTCATTTCCATTTCGGCTGCATGCCTAAACCCTCGGTCTACAGGGGTAGGGATGGCTGTGAATAACGGTTGACTAAATAACGCAGGCATTGGGGCACACAGTTTAAATCCATCATGGTAACTGTGGCCCCTGGGGTTGCAAGAAATAATTACGGAAAAGATCACTTAAAGTGAATTACAGCCGTAGTACAACAATAACCAGTTTCACTGCAGTGCTGTAGGCTCCGTTCACACCTGGTTCCTGAGTTCATGACCAGTAAGTCAATAAACAACAGGTTCCATTGACCAAATTTGTTGGAGCTTGTGGTTTAACAATGTTACAATTTTGTCCCGTGTGAGGTCACACTTCCTCTAAAACACAGGTGTAATGTAATTACAGGTGTTGTAGTGCCAACACGTTCCCACTGTTTCTCTCTTTCTTTACAAATCCACATAGGGCTGACTTAAGTGGTGTTGTATCCATTTTAAAACTAGGTTAAATTTGGAGGCTTACCTATCTCTTCACTGTCGTCACCTCATTGTGTTTTCAGCTTGGAGAGTTCCAATTTTCTCTTTGTTTTTGCGTTTCCGTCAGCACTCCTATCTGACAGAACCTCATTGACAGCCTTAAACTACCTATTCAATTTTTCTTTACATTTTTGTATTTAAACGTTAGATATGGTCCTGCGTATGACCGCTAAGGGACAATGCAGTTCAATCTACCGCAGTCCTGGCTACCTACCAGACAGCGCTCACCTTACTGCTGTCCCCCACCCACTCAGCAATGATGAAATGAATGCTGTTTTAGGTTCTCTGTACTGTGCTTCTCCTCCATGTTCTCAGTTGTCATACATGGGACTTCATGTCCCACTTCTCATCAATGTGATGGCTCGTTGCAGTGATTTATGGCAGAATGTTCATAGAAGTCCAACAATCTGTTGTTAATGCCACGTATGGTGTTTGAGAGCTCACGCTTCAACTTGCAGAGCAATCATTGTACAATTTCTCCATCAGGGCCGTCACGGCTTTTGGACATGACATCTTGTAGTCTGGTTCTAGATAAGCCATTATAGTATTGAAGCCAACATTCTCTACCATTGACAATGGGTGCATATCAACTGCAATCATGTCTGTCATCAGCACTGTGATATTCTCACTCCCTCTGTTATCGCACTGCTGCCAGCAACGGTTTTGGTCACACGGTGCCTCGCTTTTAGCATTGCACATGTACTGCCACTGTAGCTCAATTCCACCTCGGAAAGTTAGCATTTCATCACCTTCTCATTTAGCTTCTCAAAGTATTGCCATATAGGACTCCACTGCTGCCACTTCCATGTCTCACTCTCTGCTGTTTTTCCAACTGTTAACGACGATGACATGTGGAGAACTTTATATCCATGGCAAATAATTTGAAATATGCATATTTCCCACTACTTACAGCATTGTTGCATTAGGTATTTGTATGATGATGATCAGGACCTGTTAGTGGTAGTTTTGTGATAACTGCACTGTGATTTTATGTTTTCGGTTAGGGATTGTTTGTAAACGTCAATGATCCCAAATCCATTTAAACCCCTACTCTAAGCAAACAACAGCGGACTGCATCACTGCCGGACTTCTGCGACTTCGGACCATGGTAACACTTCTCCCCGCGACATCAGTCCTTGCCCTAAACAGGTAACCCTCATTGAGTCTTGTATTAATCCACGAGGCATAGACCAAATGTCACAGTTCTAAGCAATCTTGTATCTATACCATTTCAAGCCAACCCCATGGCTATTTCATATAGAGGGTTACCTACTGATCATAGAATGTTTGTGTTAGAGACTCTGTCTGATCTGAAATCCCGCAGCTGTGTACTTGGACTAATTCATGTAAATGTCAGAAGTTTGATTTTGAAAATGGATCTTATTGTAATTCTGGCTTCTCAAACTTACTGAAACTTGTTTAAAACTGAATGGATATAATGTTTATAGATCTGACAGAGCTGGCAGAGGTGGGGGTATTCATAAAGAACAACTTGAATGTTGCTTTGAGTATTGCCACCTCTGTCCCCAAGCAATTTGAATGTCTTGTTCTAAAATGTGGGCTTTGGTAATAATGCCCAACTAACGTTAGTGGGAGTTTATCGCCCTCCCACTGCCCTCCCAATTGCTCTTAGCAAATTGTCTGACTTGCTGTCTAGCTATGCTAAATCTGAATTATTGTTATTGGGTGATCTTAACCTGGATGGGTTGATGCCAGTATCAGATAGACTATAAGATATTTGTACTGAGCTACATTTTATTCAACTGATAACTAAACCATCCCGACAACTTAAAGCACCCTGAAAAATCTACTATTTTGTCTATAATTCTGACAAACACACCTCATAAGTATACAGCCAATGGAATCTTTGCTAATGAGCTCAGTGACCATTGTCCCATTGCCTGCATTAGAGATACTAAGCTACCTAAATCGTGTCCATGCATTATTACAAACAGAAATGTTAGAACTTTCAATGAGCAACATTTCCTGTATGACCTGGGGTTGTATGATTGGGAGGGTGTGTCCTCTATCTCTGATTCGGATCAGGCCCTTAAATGTTTTACCTCTCTGTTTAACTCTGTTGCAGATAAGCATGTCCCATATAAGAGAGTAAGGGTAAAGGACAGATCTAACCCGTGTTTCACGCATGAATTGTCTGAAAAATTTCATGAAAGAAACTTAGCTTGGGCTAAGGCTGGATTGACTGATTCTACCTCTGACTGGCAGTCCTCCAGACAATTGAGAAATAGATGTCTTACTCTGGTTAGAAAAGCAAAGTCAACAAACTTCTTGAATTGTGTATCTGAAAGTGGTGGAAATCTAGCTAAATTCTGGAAAATGCTGAAATCTTTGGAGAAAAAAAACTCCACCCCCTCATTGCCCCAGCAGGTTATGACAGCCACATAACAGACTAAAATGACATTTGTGGTGCTTTTAATAACCATTTGTGACCGACTGGCTCGATTCGGTCCTTTGTAGCAAAATTTGAAATGTTGTTTTTTACATTGGATAAAAGTAGAGACTCAGAGCTAGAAAATGGTATATCATACACTGCAGTTGAGGAACAATGGGAAAGTAATTCTGCTTTGAAAGTTGATAAACTTGTAACCCCACTTTTGAGAAATTGGCCCTTGAATGTTTTGGTACACCTACTGGAGAGCTCTTCTTTGTCTACACCCATTCAGCATAGTTCACACCCTCTTAAGCCTTAGCTCCACCCATCTCTTTAAGGATTCACATGTGAGGCCATGTGCTAAACAGAGTGAGTAAGGTAGTGTTGTAAACAACCAAAGATTTCAAGACTAAAAGTGGTGAAAGTAGTAGCAAAAATACACTTTATCTAGTCCTTGGCCTAAATCCTCTGACTTTGGTGCAGGTCATGTTGTTCATCACATTACCGTCTCTGGTAAACACACACTATATCAAGTAAAATCTAAGTTTATTTGTCACATGCACAGGATACAGAAGTTGTAAATGGTACCGTGAAATGGTTACTTGCATATTTGCATAGTAGCAATATCAAAAATAGAAAGTGTCCAGATAAATATTTTATATAATTATTAGATGATTCTTACTCGGACACACTTGTCTAAATTGATGGGTCATGTGAAAGAAAAGCTATAACCACCCCCCAGCCACATCTAGCTAAGTGGATGGGTCACTATTGTCTAGACATGTAAACAGGTTCATGAAATACAATAGATGACCGTAATCAACCCCAGACAACGAACTAGGCTCGTAATGTAAAAAATGTATTTGTATTTACAGATGGCATACAAGTTTGTTATTTAAGTTTGTTGTTTACGTTTAAATGCCTCTCCTGTGAAGTAGTGACGTGTGACATATGCCTAGTTTCCTGAAACGAGTCACATTTTGCCTCAGCTGGCCATCTATTTAAAAGAATGGTTTCTGAAAATACCTCAAGTTCCACTAGAGGGAGTCCTTTATTCACCTATAAACAGATAGCAGAGAATAATGCAGTTCCAGGCATTCACTTTTACATTTTTAATTTTACTATTTTATGTCAATTATGTATTAAGTGCCTTGCAAAAAAAGGCATTTAAAAGGTACTTAATCCACAGGAGTTCATGCGCTTGATCCCTTTCTACTGAAACTTTGACCCACATTTTGTATTTAACAATTGCTTCCGGTGCAATCCTTAAGATCTTGAAGGCGGCGCATGTCCTCCCCCTTTAAAAAGGTTGAGATCCTTCTGACCTAGATAACTACTGCCCAATTTCTTGCCTTGCAAAAATATTAGAATCACTGGCAAACTCTCAGCTAATAACTTTTTTAACTTCAAATTATATTCTTAATGTGTACCAGTCTGGTTTTAGACCTGGACATAGCACAGTTTCAGCAGCTTGTCTTAAATTATATATTAAATTGCTTAGATCATAGGAATCATTGTGCTGCCATGTTTATAGAGCTATCCAAGGCCTTTGATACTGTCGACCATCCTCTACTCATTCAAAGGTTGTCTGAAATGGGCCTCGACTAGGCATCTTGCAAGTGGTTTGGGAACTATTTGTCAGACTGGGCACAATGTGCGCTTTCTGACGGTGTCAAGTCAAGTTCCCTCAATATTACTAAAGGTGTCCCGCATGGGTCGATTTTGGGACTTGTCCTCTTTACTATTTATATAAATAATATTGGTCTATCTGCAAAAACCTGTGAAATTCATCTGTATGCAGCTGACACTGTTGTGTACGCTATTGCCTCTAAGGCTGATCAGGCTTTATTGGAGCGGCAATCTGATTTTGTTGCCTTGCAGAAAGTCCTTGTTGATTGAACATTTGTACTTAATGCTGGAAAAACTAAATGTATGCTGTTTTCTAATTCTCTTATGAATATTTCAGAAGGCTTACACATGTATGCATTGGATGGTTCTTTCATCGAGCAGGTTCACACACATAAATATCTGGGCTTTTGGATTGACAATAGTTTGACGTTTAAAAAACATATGGATTAGCTAGTTAAGAAGCTAAGATTCAAAGTAGGCTCATTTTATAGAAATAGATAATGCCTCTCCCTAAACAGCAGGATGCAGATTGTACAGTCAACTTTCCTGCCAGTTCTTGACTATGGTGACACGGAATGCAGCAACCTTTGGATGCCGTCTACCATAGCGCCCTTCGCTTTATCACAGTTTAATACACATCAATCCATCCTGTATTAAAAGGTTGGCTGGTCCTAATTAAAGTCCCGTAGATCACTTCATTACTCCCTTTTTGTTTACAAAGCTCTACTATACAAGCTTCTGACCTACCTAACTTCACTGTTAAAATAAAGAAAATATGAGACACCAAACCCGTTAACAGGGATGGTTAACTCTCGAGGTTCCACTAGTACGTACTGATCTAGTTAAATCCGCCTTCACATTTAGTGCCCCACATTTTTGGAATAGCCTACAAAACTGTACATCTAGACTCTGGTGCCTCTAGGGCAGTCTAGGATTTTAATGTTTAATTAATTTCATGAGAATTGCAACTCTTTGGATTGAATGTAAATAATTGTATTTGTGGTGTTTGAAGCTGTACAGACGTGGTCAAAAGTTTTGAGAATGACACAAATACTAATTTTCACAAAGTCTGCTGCCTCAGTTTTGATGATGGCAATTTGCATATACTCCAGAATGTCATGAAGAGTGATCAGATGAATTGCAATCAATTGCAAAGTCCCTCTTTGCCATGAAAATGAACTTAATCCCCCCAAAACATTTCCACTGCATTTCAGCCCTGCCACAAAAGGACCAGCTGCCATCATGTCAGTGATTCTCTTGTTAACACAGGTGAGAGTGTTGACGAGGACAAGGCTGGAGATCACTCTGTCATGCTGATTGAGTTAGAATAACAGACTGGAAGCTTTAAAAGGAGGGTGGTGCTTGACATCATTGTTCTTCCTCTGTTAACCATGGTTACCTGCAAGGAAACACGTGCCGTCATCATTGCTTTGCACAAAAAGGGCTTCACAGGCAAGGATATTGCTGCTAGTAAGATTGCACCTAAATCAACAATTTTTCGGATCATCAAGAACTTCAAGGAGAGAGGTTCAATTGTTGTGAAGAAGGCGTCAGGGTGCCCAAGAAAGTCCAGCAAGAGCCAGGACCGTCTCCTAAAGTTGATTCAGCTGCGGGATCTGGGCACCACCAGTGCAGAGCTTGCTCAGGAATGGCAGCAGGCAGGTGTGAGTGCATCTGCACGCACAGTGAGGCGAAGACTTTTGGAGGATGGCCTGGAGGTAGCAAAGAAGCCACTTCTCTCCAGGAAAAACATCAAGGACAGACTGATATTCTGCAAAAGGTACAGGGATTGGACTGCTGAGGACTGGGGTAAAGTCATTTTCTCTGATGAATCCCCTTTCTGATTGTTTGGGGCATCCGGAAAACACCTTGTCCGGAGAAGACAAGGTGAGCGCTACCATCAGTCCTGTGTCATGCCAACAGTAAAGCATCCTGAGACCATTCATGTGTGGGGTTGCTTCTCAGCCAAGGGAGTGGGCTCACTCACATTTTTGCCTAAGAACACAGCCATGAATAAAGAATGGTACCAACACATCCTCTGAGAGCAACTTCTCCCAACCATCCAAGAACAGGTTGGTGACGACCAATGCCTTTTCCAGCATGATGGAGCACCTTGCCATAAGGCAAAAGTGATAACTAAGTGGCTCAGGGAACAAAACATAGAAATTCTGGGTCCATGGCCAGGAAACTCCCCAGACCTTAATCCCATTGAGAACTTGTGGTTGATCCTCAAGAGGCGGGTGGACAAACAAAAACCCACAAATTCTGACAAACTCCAAGCATTGATTATGCAAGAATGGGCTGCCATCAGTCAGGATGTGGCCCAGAAGTTAATTGACAGCATGCCAGGGCGGATTGCAGAGGTCTTGAAAAAGAAGGGTCAACACTGCAAATATTGACTCTTTGCATAAACTTAATGTAATTGTCAATAAAAAGCCTTTTACACTTATGGAATGGTTGTAATTATACTTCAGTATACCATAGTAACATCTGACAAAAATATCTCATAACACTGAAGCAGCAAACTTTGTGAAGACCAATACTCTGTTGATTCTGTAATTTGTAGTTTATTTTATTTGTATTGATTATTGTGTTGTATTGTCGTCCTCAGGGCATTATTGTAAATGAGACCCTGGTCTCAATGGGTTCCCCTGAATAAATCAAAGTTAAATAAAACATTTATAATACAGATGTTAGATCTTAATTTGACCAGTATTCTCGCAGCAAAATAATCCTGCAGCAGCAGGATTTGAACGTTTAATCCATAATGTTGCTTGATCTGTGGTTAGGCTATTAACTGGCCAAAATAGCCTATATGAAAAAAGTGCAATACTGTTAATATAACCTTGTCTTAGTGCAGATTTTCCGTGAATCTATGTAAATCATGAAGCTCATCTGCATTCCTATGGTGCAGGAAAATTCTCAGCAAAAAAGTGATCAAATTAAGATCCTACATCTGTACACACACTTCAGCTTTATTTATTCTTGTTGAATTGCTCCCATTACTTTTCTCCTGTTACACAGCATTTCTAATTTGCATCATTTATATGACAACAAGGCATATGAAGCTATTAATCAAAGCCATCAAACAGGTTTGACGTCGACACATCTAAACTTTTGATCCCTTCTGTCAAGGACTCTGCAGATACTCCACGGAAATTAACAATCCTGGGAACGGTCCTGAGGTCCCGTCTTTAAATCATATTCGGCCGGGGATACCAATCCTGTCTCTGAAGGTACATTCTGAACCCTGAACTCAAAAAGCGGACTGGAGGAAAAGGGAGTTAAGCCAAGGGCTTTGATGGAGGAAGGCTTTGGAGATTACTCTGGGTTTGATTACGTTGGCTGGCTGTATGTCTGGGCAGCTTCCTGGTGCCTGAGAGGCACACACACACACAGACAGAGAGAGAGAGAGAGAGAGAGAGAGAGAGAGAGAGAGAGAGAGAGAGAGAGAGAGAGAGAGAGAGAGAGAGAGAGAGAGAGAGAGAGAGAGAGAGAGAGAGAGAGAGAGAGAGAGAGAGAGAGGAGATTATAAGCAGAATGAAATATGGAAAAATAGTGAGAGAATAAGAGGGTGAAGAAGAAAAAGGGTATCTAAAAACAGAGAAAGATGCAGAGAGAGAAACCAAGAGAGAATGAGGGTAGAAGGAGGGATGAAGATAACAGAAAGGAGTGAGAAAGAGAGAGAGCTCAATATGAGAGCTGACTAGCGGCGGCTGTCTAGGCGAGCCAGCGCTTTGCGCCGTGTGATAATTTATTAGTCTTTCCTGCCAGCTCACCTACTCGCCCGCCTCCCCTCACCTCTGCCTCCGACCACTAACGAGAGACGACAGTGGTGAACACGGCCGAACACCAGGATGTGATTATTAGAGATTGAGGGGAAAAATGTCAAGCTATCTGCTCACACACACTCTCTCACATACCCCCCCTCTCACACAGTTCCTCCCTCCCTCCCTCTCACACACACACACACGTCTGCCTGCTGTCTGTCACTTCACCAAGGGATGCCACCCACTCAGAGCAGCTGCAGTCCTCCACCTGCACACCTGAGCAATCTCATCCCTTTGTTTCTCCCCCTCTCTCTCCCTCCATTTCTTTCTTTCACTCCACTGTCTTTTTCACTGTCCCTCAATACATATTTGGCTGAAGTCTTATGGTTTACGTCATTTTCTTTATTGAGGTCCCTCTCTGGCTTTAGATTATTACTGAGACACACCAGAGGTTCAGTATCTCAGGGATACTATTGGCACTTCAGTCTTCATACAGCTTGCGCAAAACACTCAAAAAATAGACTTGCGTATAAACGGAATGACTCATGAATGAATGTGTGAATATGGAGGGAAGGAAAGCCTATGAGAGAGAGTGAGAGAAAGAGCATGCGAGAGAAAGAGGATCAATCAAAGGCAGTCAAACAAATCGATCGTATGATAGAATGTACAAACAATCCCTCACACCCTTATCAAATGCCCATTCCAAACACATTAGAGCTCTCGCCTCTCTTGCGCCATTTCATTTTACATTTTAGTCATTTAGCAGACACTCTTATCCAGAGCGACTTACAGTTAGTGAGTGCATACATTTTCATACTGGCCCCCCGTGGGAATCGAACCCACAATGCTGCCGTTGCAAGCGCCATGCTCTACCAACTGAGCTACACGGGGCCTATTAATGCAGGGTTGCCAGATCAATAGCTGGGAGAGCCTAATCAATGGGTCTCTATACAGAGCATTGTTCCAGAGAGAGGCATCCAGAAATAGCTGTGATGAGTCTAAGATGACGCTAGGATGCATAGCCAGCGTTTTACAGGCTCATAACCAAATCTGCTATTTTTGTTTGTTTTTGTTTGTGCTGATCATAAAAAGCTTCTGGACATCAGAACAGCAACCACTCACCTCGATCTGGACGAAGACTGTGGTGACGAGTAAATAAACCACCTCTACCCTCTGTTCTATTGTTAAATTTGCAATCGCTGGAGAACAAACTTGACAAGCTTCGTTCGAGACTATCCTATCAACGGGACATTTTGTCAAATACTCCAGCCACCCAAGTCATAGACTGTTCTCTCTGCTACCGCACGGCAAACGGTACCGGAGCGCTAAATCTGGGACCAAAAGGCTCCTGAACAACGTCTACCCCTAAGCAATAAGATTGCTAAATACACTGAACAAAAACATAAACGCAATGTGTTGGTCCCATGCTTCATGAGCTGAAATAAAAGATCCCAGACATTTTCCATGAGCACAAAAAGCTTATTTCTCTCAAATGTTGTGCACACACTTGTTTACATCCCTGTTAGTGAGCATTTCTCCTTTACCAAGAGATAATCCATCCACCTGACAGGTGTGGCATATCAAGAAGCTGATTAAACAGCATGATCATTAAACAGGTGCACCTTGTGCTGGGGACAATAAAAGGCCACTCTAAAATGTGCAGTTTTGTCACACAACACAATCCCACAGATGTCTCAAGTTTTGAGGGAGCGTACAATTGGCATGCTGACTGCAGGAATGTCCACCAGAGTTGTTGCCAGAGAATTGAATGTTCATTTCTCTACCATAAACTGCCTTTGGCAGTACGTCCAACCGGCCTCACATCCGCAGACCACGTGTATAGCGTTGTGTGGGCGAGCGGTTTGCTGATGTCAACATTGTGAACACAGTGCCCCATGGTGGTGGTGGGGTTATGGTATGGGCAGGCATAAGCTACGGACAACGAACACAATTGCATTTTATCGATGACAATTTGAATGCACTGAGATACCGTGACGAGATCCTGAGGCCCATTGTCGTGCCATTCTTCCGCCACCATCACCTCATGTTTCATGTTTCAGGATCTATGCGAAGGAGATTTGTCGCGCTGCATGAGGCAAATGGTGGTCACACCAGATACTGACTGGTTTTCTGATAGATTTCTTTTAAGGTATCTGTGACCAACGGATTCATATCTGTATTCCCAGTCATGTGAAATCCGTAGATTAGGACCTAATGAATTTATTTCAATTGACTGATTTCCTTATATGAACTGTAACTCAGTAAATTTGAAATTGTTGCATGTTGCGTTTATATTTTTGTTCAGTATAGTTAAATAAATAGCTATTCGGCTATCTGCATTGACCCTTTTTGCACTAACTATTTTTGACTCTATGACACACACTGGACTCTACCCACACACTCACACTGACACTGACACTCCAACACATACACACACTCACACATAACACGTACACACCAGCACACATTCGCCACACACACACTTACACAGTCATCACATACGCTGCTGCTACTGTCTATTATCTATCATTTTGCCTAGTCACTTTACCCCTAACTATATCTACCTCAATTTCCTCGTACCCCTGCACATCAACGAGGTACTGGTACCCCATGTACAGTACCAGTCAAAAGTTTGGACACACCTACTCATTCCAGGATTTGTATTTATTTTTTACTATCTTTTACATTGTAGAACAATAGTGAAGACAGCAAAACTATGAAATAAAACATATGGAATCATGTAGTAACCAAAAAAGCTGATGACAGCTTTGCACACTTTTGGCATTCTCTCAACCACCTTCATGAGGTAGTCATCTGGAATGCATTTCAGTTAACAGGTGTGCCTTGTTAAAAGTTAATTTGTGGAATTTATTTCCTTCTTAATGTGTTTGAGCCAATCAGTTGTGTTGTGACAAGGTGTGTGGGGGGGGGGGGGGGAGATAGCCCTATTTGGTAAAAGACCAAGTCCATATTATGGCAAGAACAGCTCAAATAAGCAAAGAGAAATTACAGTCCATCATTACTTTAAGACATAAAGGTCAGACAATATGGAACATTTCAAGAAGTTTCTTCAAGAGCAGTCGCAAAAACCATCAAGCACTATGATGAAACTGGCTCTCATGAGGACCGCCACAGGAAAGGATGACCCAGAGTTACCTCTGCTGCAGAGGATACGTTCATTAGAGATACCAGCCTCAGAAATTGCAGCCCAAATAAATGCTTCACAGAGTTCAAGTAACAGACAAATCTCACCATCAACTGTTCAGAGGAGACTGCGTGAATCAGGCCTTCATGGTCTAATTGCTAAAAAGAAACCACTACTAACACCAATAAGAAAAAGAGACTTGCTTGGGCCAAGAAACACGAGCAATGGACATTAGACCGGTGTAAATCTGTCCTTTGGTCTGATGAGTCCAAATTTGAGATTTTTGGTTCCAGCCGCCGTGTCTTTGTGAGACGCAGAGTTGGTTAACGGATGATCTCAGCATGTTTGGTTCCCACCGTGAAGCATGGAGGAGGAGGTGTGATGGTGTGGGGGTGTTTTGCTGGTGACAATGTGTGATTTATTTAGAATTCAAGGCACACTTAACCAGCATGGCTACCACAGCATTCTGCAGCGATACGCCATCCTATCTGGTTTGCACAGTGGGACTATCATTTGTTTTTCAACAGGACAATGACACAACACACCTCCAGGCTGTGTTAGGGCTATTTGACCAAGAAGGAGAGTGATGGAGTGCTGCATCAGATGATCTGGCCTCCACAATCACCCGACCTCAACCCAATTGAGATGGTTTGGGATGAGTTGGACCGCAGAGTGAAGGAAAAGCAGCCAACAGCATATGGGGGAACTCCTTCAAGACTGTTGGAAAAGCATTCCTCATGAAGCTGGTTGAGAGAATGTCAAGAGTGTGTAAAGCTCCGATTTTGTTTCAATTATACATTATTAAAGAACCGTATGGATATAGATTTGTCTTATTCTATACGGGTTTGTCCATCAGATCTATGTTATATCCATATCAGGCATATTATACTGCAAGTAGTCAAAATGTCAACTTGTCACATATTATACTCCAAATGGGCAAAGTGTCCACTTCTCACATATGATCATAGGAAGTCGGGTTCCGAACCCGAAAGTCACAGAACCATGTCCAAATGGCATATATAATGTCCAAATGGCATATGAAATGTCAAAATGGCATATGTAAGTATTGAAAGTACTAAAGCAGGATGTTATGTCCATTTGCCATATATGATCACAGGAAGTCGGGTTCCGAATCCAAAAGTCAGTGAACCATGTCCAAATGGCATATATAATGTCCAAATGACATATATAAGTATTGAAAGTACTAAATCAGGATGTTAAGTCCATTTGCCTTATATGATCATAGGAAGTTGGGTTCCGAATCCAAAAGTCAGTGAACCATGTCCAAATGGCCTATATAATGACCAAATGGTATATATCAGTATGTTAAGTCCTGAATCAACCGAGAAGGTCTATTTGTCATGTTTGATCATAGGAAGTCATAGGAAATCAGAATTTCTTGTTGGTGTTCATTTCAGCATGTCCATTTCGTAATGGGAAGTCCTTATTTATATACATTGGCAATGGACACTGTCCAATTGCAATATAACATGTTAAGACTAGCATGTATTATGTGTAATGGACTGTCCAATTAGCAGAGTAAAACAGACATACAGTGAGGGAAAAAAGTATTTGATCCCCTGCTGATTTTGTACGTTTGCCCACTGACAAAGACATGATCAGTCTATCATTTTAATGGTAGGTTTATTTGAACAGTGAGAGACAGAATAACAACAAAAAAATCCAGAAAAACGCATGTCAAAAATGTTATTAATTGATTTGCATTTTAATGAGGGAAATAAGTATTTGACCCCTCTGCAAAACATTACATTTACATTTACGTCATTTAGCAGACGCTCTTATCCAGAGCGACTTACAAATTGGTGCATTCACCTTATAGCCAGTGGGATAACCACTTTACAATATGTTTTTTTTTTTTTTTTTGTTTGGGGGTAAGGGGGGGGTAGAAGGATAACTTCATCCTATCCCAGGTATTCCTTAAAGAGGTGTGGTTTCAAGTGTCTCTGGAAGGTGGTGAGTGACTCCGCTGTCCTGGCATCGTGAGGGAGCTTGTTCCACCATTGGGTTGCCAGAGCAGCGAACAGTTTTGACTGGGCTGAGCGGGAACTGTGCTTCCGCAGAGGTAGGGGGGCCAGCAGGCCAGCAGGCCAAAACATGACTTAGTACTTGGTGGCAAAACCCTTGTTGACAATCACAGAGGTCAGACGCTTCTTGTAGTTGGCCACCAGGTTGGCACACATCTCAGGAGGGATTTTGTCCCACTCCTCTTTGCAGATCTTCTCCAAGTCATTAAGGTTTCGAGGCTGACGTTTGGCAACTCGAACCTTCAGCTCCCTCCACAGATTTTCTATGGGATTAAGGTCTGGAGACTGGCTAGGCCACTCCAGGACCTTCATGTGCTTCTTCTTGAGCCACTCCTTTGTTGCCTTGGCCATGTGTTTTGGGTCATTGTCATGCTGGAATACCCATCCACGACCCATTTTCAATGCCCTGGCTGAGGGAAGGAGGTTCTCACCCAAGATTTGATGGTACATGGCCCCGTCCATCGTCCCTTTGATGCGGTGAAGTTGTCCTGTCCCCTTAGCAGAAAAACACCCCCAAAGCATAATGTTTCCACCTCCATGTTTGACTGTGGGGATGGTGTTCTTGGGGTCATAGGCAGCATTTTTCCTCCTCCACTGTCCATTAGCAATATATTACAATGGGCATTTAACATCTGCGGTCAGACCGAGCGAGCTACGGTCAAGTGGCGCACCTTGTCAAACTCGGAACGGCCTAGCAGTGATAGTGGTTCCTCTCCCTTGCTCGTTGGTGTTGATTTCAGCCTGTCTATTTGGTGATGGTAAATCCCTGTTTAAACATATTGGAAATGGACACTGTCCATTAGCAATATATTACAATGGGCATTTACCATCACAAATTGGACATGCAGTTAAAGGGTTTAAACTAATAAAGTACACTACTGGGACACTCTACTTTACAAATACAATTCAAATGTGCTGTCCTTTGACTGTTTATGATGATTTTAAGCAATGAGATGGCTGACTTGATTGCTGTCCAATTGCAAAATGTTACAATGGCATTTGCCATAAGATATATTGCAAGTTCATACTTCCAGTTTAGGATATGAAGGGGACCATGTACTCTATTTATATTGATATCTGTAGAGCTACCGGTGACCCTGAACACGTGGCAAAAGGAACTTTGCAAATTGCATGCACGGAAGCAGAGTTAGAGCATACCCTGTAAACCAATGTTATCCTAAGGGAGACACACTGTGTCACTCCATCTTAGCTGTGTGAGTTTTTTCTTGGAGGTCTGATTGGAGAACTGACTGATTTACAGTTCATGATGGTTGCCTAATCACACATATGACATTTTGGAAAGATGTGACCTTTTTCACCCCCTCGAAACACCCACTATGACCCCAATTTAAGGCACTTCCGGATGTCACAGGAAGCTGAAAGTAAACATATATATCCTCCTTGGGACACACATTTACAGAATCCTGAGTTTCAAGTCTGACTGATTTACAGAGGGTTGAATGCATTGTTGTTTAGGGTCAATTTAACCACTTCCGGTTGCTCCAGGAAGCTTAAAATCAACACAGGTATCCTTATAGTGGCCTGATGGGTTGTCGTTGAAGACAGTTTGATATGGCAATCATAACCCACATAGGCATCAGGTTGAATTTAGGGCAGCAGGCAATGTATTCCTATGGGAATAGAAGTCAAGGTCAACTCTAAGATGAAATACACCCTGTTTTCACTGTTAAGGGTTAATTCCACATGGTCAAGGGTAGGCTTGTGCAGATCGGGAGGACCTTGGGAACTGTCCTGTGGTTGAATTGTGTTTCTAGACTCAACGGTTCTGCCGCTGTCACCCGAAGACACCTAAAATGTAGGTCAGGCTTCATTTTGGGCCTTCTTGCACAGTCGCTGCGGTCAGACCGAGAGAGCTACGGCCAAGTGGGGCACCTCGTTGAACTCGGTATGGCCTAGAGACTATAGTGATGCCGTTTGTTTGCCGTTCAGTGATGATTTTAGCCTATCCATTGGTGATGATTGTTTACGAAGCATGTGACAATTCAAATTAGATTGGATTTAATATGCCCCCACACCTCTCAAACCCTCCCTGCCAGGGATTGAGCGCATCAGCATTCCCCTCCTTAGATACACACACACACAGTTGCATCTCCCTCGAAACGTGACTTGATAAATCATTCTCTCTCTCTT
This sequence comes from Coregonus clupeaformis, assembly GCF_020615455.1. NCBI lineage: Eukaryota > Metazoa > Chordata > Actinopteri > Salmoniformes > Salmonidae > Coregonus > Coregonus clupeaformis. The sequence continues at coordinate 523,613 of NW_025533528.1, read as the reverse complement.
TCTCTCTCTCTCTCATTTCACATTCTCTAAGTCCCTCAGCCAATTTCAAGCCATAAGTCCCTCAGCCATGAGATTGTGTTTTGGAGAAGTATACCCCAATTCATCCTTCAAGAGTCTCTATCTGCTAACCATTAGTGGAATACACAAAACTGATCCAAGACCTGCTCTCACAAGCACTTGTATGTGCTGACTGTCCAGCAAAAATAAAATAGGTGAATAGCCAAAAGAAAGAAGGGGGCTATGGAGATTAGCTGATTGTCATCACCCAAGGTCTAGTGTCTGCAGGTCTCATTATTTGAAATCATTCAAAGTATTACAAGTGGGAACACTATCAGCCTTTAAAGCCATTAGAACTGACAAGAAAAGGACTACATCTAATTTACGGGAGGAACTGTAAAACAACATTTCAATTCACATTTCACTGCAGATCGACACTGATAGTGACATATATCCTTTATCAGGTCTAATAAAGTTCTTCACAGCACATTATGTATGGGTGATAATGTAATAGGCAATTCCACGGTAACAAGTGACACTGAGATTTTTCACTTTAAAATGTATTGTATTTCACTCACAGAATGACAGTTTGTGCTGTTTGTGCCATCATTATGTTACCAAACTTTGCATCGGCACTGTTTTTCAAGTAAATGTGTTTTTGTAACATTTGCAGTGGAAATTGTTAAAAGTAGTGCTTGTGCATAGAGTTGTATGGTTTGTTTAACTTTGCAATCATTGATTTTTGAAGACATACATTTTAACGTGAACAATCTGAATCTCAGTGTCACTCTGTTGTTGATGTTTTTTAGAAGAGTTTATTAGCACAGGGTCGCAGATGTAATTGCAGGGTACAGTGCAAATCTTAAGCTCTAACAGTACAGGTAAAAAGGAGAAATGTATTAAACAATAATACAAATAATAATATATACATATTGGAATTGCTCAATAATATAAATGTAAGCCTGAAATGTAAACCTAAAAATAAACAAAGCATTAGCACAGCCTTCTTTGCAATAATCTTGAGAACAAACTTACTATTCATTAATTAGCTAGGAAGTTGGGATTGAAGTCATTTAATGATTCCTCTGCTTAGAGCCCATTTATTGGTCAAAAGAGCCTTTACTTCTCCCAGTACTTGTAACAATGGCATGCATTTCAAAATACCCTTCAGATGAATAAGCCCAAATCGTTTACAGTTTACAAATGACTGTAACCACTGATCACACCAACATACGCCAACTAGTTACAGCCATCTCTTACTACTAATTGGGGGCAATGGAAGACCCCCTGGTAAAAGGTAAAGGGGGAGGGAAGACACCCCTGCCTTAGTTGACAGGGCCATGGTGAGGGAGAGCACTCTGATTAAAAAGTCTCATCAGCCCCTGACCATAAAGAGATGTCTTCAAAAGAGACCTGTGATTAGCTGGTGATTAAAGGACAATTGATTCCAATATCCCCACTAGTATACTACTTGGCCATTGGGCGCATTGCATTGTGATTATACAATGTATCCTTGCATGAATAATTGTGTGGTTACCTAGGCAACACCACAAACAATCAAGAAATAGATAACAATAAAAACATAGAGGGCAAAAAAGTGTGTGTTTGTGCATATGGTCCATCGCTCACCTGACAGGCGTTGTACAGCAGCTGGTGCTCAAACTTCTTGATGCCCAGAATCTGCTGGAACATCTCGTACAGTTGCTCCTTGCTTAGGATTATCTCGGACACGGCACTGAGGGGCATCCTCTGGGGCTGGCGCCGCAGGTCCTCATCCCCCCTGTAGATGGTGTCATACTTGGCGATCCAAGAGCTCAGCACTGTCTCTTTGCTCAGGCCATCGATTTTGGGCAAGCTGCGCACCCGCCGCTCAATGTCCTTTTTGAAGACGTCACGGAAGTCGAAGGCCGAGCAGCCGCCACTCTGCACCATCCTGGACACCCGCTCGCTCTTCAGGAACCCCTGTGCAAGTGGAAACCAGGGATCATAAGGACCCGGAAGTAAATGCAAATAATGTAGCACTGCTAAGGTAATGTAGCTAATTAATGCAGTTGGTTACTGTCATTGCACTTTGTTATAGTTCCTGATAAATTTACCAATGACCCTCAATGTGCCATGACCCCAGAGTATAATCTCGGTGCTGCATCTCTGGGAAACAGTTATTTTTTGCATCGCACTGTATGTACAGTAGATACAAACATGAAAATGATCAAGCTTGATATAACATACCGAAAAACGTAATATGGAACCCACGTAAATCAAGAAATTAAACAATAAAACTATGTACAGTGAGGGAAAAAAGTATCCCCTGCTGATTTTGTACGTTTGCCCACTGACAAAGACATGATCAGTCTATACTTTTAATGGTAGGTTTATTTGAACAGTGAGAGACAGAATAACAACAAATAAATCCAGAAAAATGCATGTCAAAAATGTTATGAATTGATTTGCATTTTAATGAGGGAAATAAGTATTTGACCCCTCTGCAAAACATGACTTAGTACTTGGTGGCAAAACCCTTGTTGGCAATCACAGAGGTCAGACGTTTCTTGTAGTTGGCCACCAGGTTCGCACACATCTCAGGAGGGATTTTGTCCCACTCCTCTTTGCAGATCTTCTCCAAGTCATTAAGGTTTCGAGCCTGACGTTTGGCAACTCGAACCTTCAGCTCCCTCCACATATTTTCTATAGGATTAAGGTCTGGAGACTGGCTAGGCCACTCCAGGACCTTAATGTGCTTCTTCTTGAGCCACTCCTTTGTTGCCTTGGCTGTGTGTTTTGGGTCATTGTCATGCTGGAATACCCATCCACGACTCATTTTCAATGCCCTGGATGAGGGAAGGAGGTTCTCACCCAAGATTTGATGGTACATGGCCCCGTCCATCGTCCCTTTGATGCGGTGAAGTTGTCCTGTCCCCTTAGCAGAAAAACACCCCCAAAGCATAATGTTTCCACCTTCATGTTTGACGGTGGGGATGGTGTTCTTGGGGTCATAGGCAGCATTCCTCCTCCTCCAAACATGGCGAGTTGAGATGATGCCAAAGAGCTCGATTTTGGTCTCATCTGACCACAACACTTTCACCCAGTTCTCCTCTGAATCGTTCAGATGTTCATTGGCAAACTTCAGATGGGCCTGTATATGTGCTTTCTTGAGCAGGGGGACCTTGCGGGCGCTGCAGGATTTCAGTCCTTCACGGCGTAGTGTGTTACCAATTATTTTCTTGGTGACTATGGTCCCAGCTGCCTTGAGATCATTGACAAGATCATCCCGTGTAGTTCTGGGCTGATTCCTCACCGTTCTCATGATCATTGCAACTCCACGAGGTGAGATCTTGCATGGAGCCCCAGGCCGAGGGAGATTGACAGTTATTTTGTGTTTCTTCCATTTGCGAATAATCGCGCCAACTGTTGTCACCTTCTCACCAAGCTGCTTGGCGATGGTCTTGTAGTCCATTCCAGCTTTGTGTAGGTCTACAATCTTGTCCCTGACATCCTTGGAGAGCTCTTTGGTCTTGGCCATGGTGGAGAGTTTGGAATCTGATTGATTGATTGCTTCTGTGGACATGTGTCATTTTATACAGGTAACAAGCTGAGATTAGGAGCCCTCCCTTTAAGAGTGTGCTCCTAATCTCAGCTCGTTACCTGTATAAAAGACACCTGGGAGCCAGAAATCTTTCTGATTGAGAGGGGGTCAAATACTTATTTCCCTCATTAAAATGCAAATCAATTTTTGACATGCGTTTTTCTGGATTTTCTTTTTGTTATTCTGTTTCTCACTGTTGAAATAAACCTACCATTAAAATTACAGACTGATCATTTCTTTGTCAGTGGGCAAACATACAAAATCAGCAGGGGATCAAATACTTTTTTCCCTCACTGTAGGGACAGCAAATCCCCTTATTGTATGGGACACCTTTAAAATGTGCCTTTAGAGGCCATGCAATTCAGTACTCATCTCGAAAACAAAAGCAATTTAGATCAAAAGACCTTATACTAACAAAGGAAATAGAAAGTCTAACAGAACAGATAGATGGCAATAAAAACTGTAACATAGAGGCTCAGAACAAATTAGAGAAAAAACAAAAAGAAATTGAGAAACTTATTCAAGAAAGATCAAGTGTAATATATTATAATAATAAAGCAAACTGGATGGAATATGGGGAAAATTATGTTTTAATCTTCAACATAGGAATGCTACCAAAAATAATTTAATGAAACTGGTTACAATTGACGGAGTCACCCATGATTCACCAAATGATATTTTGAAGGAGGAAACAAAGTACTTTAAGCATATGTTTTCGTTTCAGTCACCTCCATCTCCTCTAACTGAAGCTAATTGTAGAGATTTTTTTTCTATTGATAATGTAAAATTAACAGCCATTCAGAAAGACTCATGTGAAGGTGAAATTACAGAGGAGGAACTTCTGGATGTAATTAAAGACTTTAAGTCCGGGAAAACTCCAGGGTTGGATGGCATACCAGTCTAGGTATACCAAACCTTTTTTGATATACTAAGAGGACCGTTATTAGCATGTTTTAACCACTCCTATGTAAATGGTAGATTATCTGACACTCAAGAAGAAGGTCTGATCTCATTATTACTGAAACAGGATACAAGTGGAAAATATAAAGATCCAGTCCATTTAAAAAAAATTTGGCCCCTTACACTTCAGTGTTGTGATGCAAAAATTCTAGCAAAATGTATAGCGCATAGAATTAAAAAGGTATTGTCGGATATTATTCATTTGAATCAGACAGGTTTTTTACATGGAAGATACATTGGAGATAATATAAGGCAAGTATTGGAAACAATAGAACACTATGGAAAATCTGGGAAACCAGGCCTGATATTCATAGCAGACTTCGAAAAGGCATTTGGTAAAGTACGACTGGTGTTTATATATAAATGCCTGTAGCATTTCAATTTTGGAGAATCTCTTATAAAAATAGTCAAATTAATGTATAGTAACCCTAGGTGTAAAATAGTAAATCAAGGATATTTCTCAGAAAGTTTTAAACTGTCAAGAGGAGTGAAACAAGGTTGTCCACTATCGGCATATCTATTTATTATGGCCATCGAGATTAGCTATTAAAATCAGATCCAACAATAATATAAGGGGATTAGAAATCCAGGGCTTAAAAACAAAGGTGTCATTGTACGCTGATGATTAATGTTTTCTTTTAAATCCACAACTAGAATCCCTCCATAGCCTCATAGAGGATCTAGATACATTTTCTAACCTCTCTGGATTACAACCAAATTATGACAAATGTACTATATTACGTATTGGATCACAAAAAAATAAAAAATGTACATTACCATGTAGTTTACCAATAAAATGGTCTGATGGTGATGTGGATATACTCGGAATACATATCCCAAAGGAAATAAATGATCTCACTTCAATAAATTTTAATAGAAAGTTAGCAAAAATAGATAAGATCTTGCTACCATGGAAAGGTAAATACCTGTCAATTTGTGGAAAAATCACCCTGATTAACTCTTTAGTATTATCCCAGTTTACCTATTTGCTTATGGTCTTGCCTACGCCTAGCGAACCGTTTTTGAAATTATATGAGAAAAACATATTCAATTTTATTTGGAACGGCAAGCCAGACAAAATTAAACGGGCCTATTTATATAATGAATATGAATTCGGAGGACAGAAATTATTAAATATTAACACATTAGACCTATCACTAAAAGCTTCAGTCATACAAAAGTTATACTTAAATCCAAACTGGTTCTCTAGCAAATTAGTAAGATTGTCTCACCCAATGTTCAAGAATGGCCTTTTTCCCTTTATTCAGATTACAACAACTCACTTTCAGTTATTTGAAAAGGAAATCATCTCCCAAATATCACTATTTCTAAAACAAGCCATAGAAAGTTGGTTGCAATTTCAATTTAATCCTCCAGAAACTACAGAACAAATAATGCAACAAATATTGTGGTTAAACTCAAATATACTAATTGACAAAAAACCTTTTTATATTGACAAAATGTTTAAAAAAGGTATAATCTTCATAAATGATATCATCGGTAGGACTGGTGGAGTTATGTCGCACATGCAGCTAACAAAAACATATGGAAATGTCTGCTCTACCCAAAATTACAATCAAATAATTGCTGCCTTACCGCAAAAATGGAAGAGGAAAGTGGAAGGGGGAGAAAGTAAGGAACTTGTCTGTCGGCCTTGCATTAAAGAACATAATTGGTTAAGGAAAACTGTGATAAATAAAGAAGTATATCATTTTCATTTAAGGACAAAAGGATTGACAGCCGTCCCATAAAGATTGCAAAATAGTTGGGAAGAGATTTTTGACGTACCGATCCCATGGCATAGTGTTTATGAACTGATACGCAAAACGACACCGTATTCAAAACTTCGAATCTTTCAATTTAAATTATTATATACAATTCTTGCTACCAATAGAATGTTATTTATATGGGGGATACAATCTTCCCAGCTCTGCAGATTTTGCTGCGAAGTGACAGAATCATTCGAGCATTTGTTTTGGTACTGTCCATTTGTAACTTGTTTTTGGACACAGGTCCAGGAATGGCTAAAGGATTGCAATATTTACCTGGAGCTAACCTTGCAGATAGCATTAGTGGGTGATCTGAAAAGTCATAGTCAATCGATCAATAATATAATAATACTTTTAGGAAAAATGTTTATTTTCAATTTACAATCTGTAGAAACAATGAGAATAGAAAGGTTCAGAACTTTTGTAAGACATCACAGTACAGTTGAAATATATATGGCAAATAGAAATCCTATATGGATGGTGTTAAGAGATAGATGGGAGGTGTTGAATGGAATTGAAGGATGGGTCTAATAACAACTAACAACAAATAATAACAAGATAACTAATAATGTAAGCATACTGTGTCCATAATAAGTATATAGGTTGTAGGTTGGGAGCTTTTGTGAAAGAGCACAGTTAGAAAGATATGGCATATAGAAGCAAACCGGATGGACATCATGAAAATTATCGGAGAGGTTGAGAGTAGAAGAAGTTCAGGAGCAAAAACAAACAAAATATAATTATTGTAAAATTGACTGTGTCCATAAAATGTAGATAGTAAGTATAAGCTGGAAGTAGAGGCCTAAGTATTGTTGTTCACTAGTTTACTCCAAGTAGGGAAAGGGTGGTGGGGTTGGAAAGTAATAAAGGGGATTATTATTTATTTTTTTAAGGATATGTATATGTATGTATGTGTGTATGTATGTGTGTATATATATATATATATGTATATATATATATATATATATATATATATATATATATATATATATATAAAGGACTGAATTTTACATCATAGGTACACGTCAACTATGAAAGACAAATTGAGAAAAAAAATCCAGAAAATCACATTGTAGGATTTTTATGAATTTATTTGCAAATTATGGTGGAAAATAAGTATTTGGTCACCTACAAACAAGCAAGATTTCTGGCTCTCACAGACCTGTAACTTCTTCTTTAAGAGGCTCCTCTGTCCTCCACTCGTTACCTGTATTAATGGCATCTGTTTGAACTTGTTATCAGTATAAAAGACACCTGTCCACAACCTCAAACAGTCACACTCCAAACTCCACTATGGCCAAGACCAAAGAGCTGACAAAGGACACCAGAAACAAAATTGTAGACCTGCACCAGGCTGGGAAGACTGAATCTGCAATAGGTAAGCAGCTTGGTTTGAAGAAATCAACTGTGGGAGCAATTATTAGGAAATGGAAGACATACAAGACCACTGATAATCTCCCTCGATCTGGGGCTCCACGCAAGATCTCACCCCGTAGGGTCAAAATGATCACAAGAACGGTGAGCTATATATAAAACATAGGGGGATTGGAAGTGACTGCAGACAATTACATTGATGGAAGTTACAATCTATCTGCAATATTAAGCTGATCTACCCCCCCAAAAAAACAAACAAAAAACAACCTTAGCATCAAATGGAAGCTAGCCATTTTAGGGGCGAAGGTGAGGTGGGTGAGCTCTTGCCTCATAGTAGCTGCGCACGGCGTTGCAGAAGGCCTCGTCCGCCACGATCTGTGTGTCCCCATTCAGGAAGGCCTGGAAATGATCCTTTACTGCCTGCAGCTGCTGCTTATTCAGCTGAGAGAGAGAGAGAGAGAGAGAGAGAGAGAGAGAGCGAGAGAGAGAGAGAGAGAGAGAGAGAGAGAGAGAGAGAGAGTAACAGTGTTGTTATAAACTGACATAAGCTGTCATTACTGGCTATTATAACACCCTTATGTAGACCTTATGGTAGAGACTTCAAATAAGCCCAATAGTAGCTTACATTCATTCAGAAAGGAAAATAGTAGTCTAGAGTAGTTCTACTCTGTGACAAAAGCTTGAAATGGTTTTGAACGGAAATACATTATTTTGTATTTTCTGCAGTTTCACTTTTAGTCATGGTAGAGGCTTGGGGTGCTTGACAACCAATTTAACAGAGTATTGATGGAATGATGCATCTACTTCTATATCATGGCAATAAGTGGGATAAAGTATTTCCCAGAAGAAATCATTGCCAGCATAGAACCCCCAAAGCCCTGTGAGGCAACCATTTCAAAAACGCCACCAGTCCTTATCATTCTTGTTAGGAGATTCTCTAATGATTACTATTGGTGTCCTAAGGCAATGCTTTTGTTTTCATAAGCAAAAATATAATACAGCTTTCTCTCTTTCTCTGCCATTGCATATGTATGAGGGCAGAGGCAGTATGTCTTCTTCCCATTGACAGTTGCACTGTGTCTGCGAGCTACAAAAACAAATCAAATTCATATTGCTGTTTCTCCTGACACAATGTGGACAGCGACTTATCTCCCGCCTCCAGCCCCAGTGTGGGAGCCTTGTTCCAAAATTGGTTTTCCCCAACTTAATCAACTTGTTGTTAGGCCTACTGCTGCTAGGTAGCTCTCTCTGCTCTCCCCCTCCCCCCTGTCTGTCCTTGATTGCAGGAGTGAAGTCTGGTGTGCGGGAGTAAGGTTCCAGCTGCAGCTCATTCACCATAATCACCTCAGCCTTAAAGACCCGGTCAAACTTGCCACTCATCGTCAGATCATAGTCAAGACTACCATATTATTGGAACCTGACTCCTGCCTCCGCTTCACTCCTGCCACCACCATCCTGCTCCACTACCGGACCTTCCTTTTGGACTCACCACGGACACTAGGACGTTACGGTACCACTCCTGCTCTGAACCTGGATCTGTTACCCTCCCTATAAACCTGGACTTGCTCTTCCCCTATTATTGGAAACCTGGACAAATTGAACTTTGTAAATAAACCTGTTAAACCTTCTCTGGCTCGGTGTAGTTGTCTGCATTTGGGTTCAAATCCAGTTGAATCATGACAGTATGATCTGACCAACATGAACCCAGCAGACAGTAGCTCGGATACCACCCCAGAGTGCACTCAGATTCGGACTGCCATAGCCAATCAGGGCATTTTACTTGGCCAACATGATACTTTGTTTAAGACTATTTCTGAGAACAGTCAGGTGCTGCTTAATCAGGTTCAATTACTCACCAATCAAGTGTCTGCCCTTACTACTCAAGTTAATAATGCACCCCTCGTGCATGGCATACCAACTGCTCCTTCTCCTGCTCCACCTGTTTTTCCTGCCCCTCCAGCCCAGATCAGAGAGCCTTTTGTTCCTGCTCCAGAGCGCTATGACGGGAACATGGGAACCTGTGGTGATTTCTTGACTCAATGCTTGTTGGTGTTTGAACAACAGCCCCTCACCTACGCCTCCGAAAGAGTCCGTCTTGCCTACCTTATCAACTCTACTAGCGGTTCCGCTCGTTCCTGGGGATCCGCGGTCTGGGAGAGCCAGTCGGACATTTGCAATGCTTTCGTTGCCTTCACCACTGAGATGAGGAAGGTTATTCGACCACCCCGTACGGGGCAAGGAGGCTGCTAAACGTTTGTTTTCTCTTCGGCAGGGGTCTCGCAGTGTGGCGGAGATGGCAGTGGAGTTTCGAACTTTAGCGGCAGTGAGTGGTTGGAATGACGAGGCATTACAAGGAGTGTCCATTAATGCTTTGGCTGAGACCTTGAAGGATGAATTGGTGTCATATGATGAATCGCCTACGCTGGATAATCTTATTTCACTCACCATCAGGTTGGATAATCGGATTCGGGAGCGCCGCCGGGAGAGGAGTGGTAGTTCCAAGCAACCTGTCTGTCGTCAACCAACTCCTCCCCGCCTCTTCCCTACGGAGAGGGCCAAGTCTTCCCGAGTCGATACTAGGAGCACTGAACCCGAAGCCATGGAGGTGGGTCGCGCACGGTTGTCCTCAGAGGAGCGGGCACGTCGTATTCAGGCTCGGGCCTGCCTGTATTGTGGAGAGGCTGGTCATTTCGTTCCTTCCTGCCCAGTTCGTCCGGGAAAAGGGCCGGCTCATCATTAATGGGAGAAGTTTTGGTGAGCCGAGCAGCGGATTCTTCCTCTTCTCCCCGCATTCTGCTCCAGGCATCCCTCCAGTGGCAGTCCCAGAATTTCCCTGTTAGTGCGCTGGTTGACTCTGGTGCCGATGAAAGCTTTTTGGATCGAGAGTTGGCTCAACAAATGGAGTTAGAGACTGTACCTATGGACCGTCCGCTGCAGGCTAAGGGTCTAAATGGACAATTGTTGACCCGTATTACTCATCAGACTGTGCCTGTTTGTCTCAGAGTGTCGGGTAATCATCAGGAGAACATTCAGTTTCACATAATTGACTGCCCACAGACCCCCCTGGTCCTTGGTATCCCCTGGCTCATACGACACAATCCACACATTGATTGGGTGACAGGTAAAATTGTTTCATGGAGCACATTTTGTCATGTGAATTGTTTGTGTTCTGCTCAGACCCCTGCCAGCACTGTGCCTCAACCTCCACTGGAGTCCATGGATCTCTCTGCTGTCCCTGACGTGTATCATGACCTGGCATCCGTTTTCTGCAAACACAGAGCTACTTCTCTTCCTCCTCACCGGCCTTACGACTGCGCCATTGACCTCCAGCCAGGAGCCCCTCTCCCCTAGCAGTCGCCTGTACAATCTCTCCCGCCCGGAGACGGAGGCTATGGAGAACTACATTCGGGACTCCTTGGCGGCAGGTATTATTCGTCCTTCCTCGTCACCTGTAGGAGCGGGATTCTTTTTTGTTGGAAAGAAGGATAAGACCCTCAGACCCTGTATTGATTTCCGTGGACTTAACAACATCACCATTAAGAACAAATATTCTCTGCCGTTAATTAATTCTGCTTTTCCCCTCCTTCATGGTGCAACTATCTTTACCAAACTGGATCTACGAAATGCGTATCACCTGGTGCGCATTCGTAAAGGTGATGAATGGAAGACTGCCTTCAACACACCCTTGGGACATTTTGAGTATCTGGTGATGCCTTTTGGGTTGTCCAATGCCCCTGCTGTTTTTCAGGCACTAGTGAATGATGTCCTTCGGGACATGTTGAATCGGTTTGTTTTTGTCTATCTGGATGATATCCTGATTTTCTCAGAGTCCTCCCAGGAACATGAACTGCATGTGCGCCAGGTGTTGCAAAGATTGTTGGAGAACAAACTATTTGTGAAGATGGAGAAATTTGAATTTCATGTGTCTGAGACCTCTTTTTTGGGTTACATAATAGCTCAGGGGGAGTTGCGGATGGACCCAGCTAAGATCTCTGCTTTCACGGACTGGCCAGCCCCCTCCACCCGCAAACAACTTCAACGATTCTTGGGGTTTGCGAACTTCTACAGGAGGTTCATCAAGGACTACAGCCGCATTGCGGCGCCACTCACCGCTCTCACCTCCATCTCACGACTGTTCGCTTGGAATGAAGGGGCCGAATCAGCGTTCGAAGAACTGAAACATCGCTTCGCCTCGGCTCCCATTCTGATGCAGCCGGACCCCGACCGCCAGTTTGTCGTGGAGGTGGATGCATCCGACACTGGGGTAGGTGCGGTGTTGTCACAACGTTCTCCTGAAGATAACAAAATGCATCCCTGTGCTTTTCTTTCACGGAAACTTTCTCAGGCAGAGAGGAATTATGATGTTGGCAATCGTGAACTGCTCGCCGTTAAGCTGGCTCTCGAGGAGTGGCGGCATTGGTTGGAGGGGGCGGAACAACCCTTCATCGTTTGGACGGATCATAAGAATCTGGCATACATCCAGTCAGCGAAGCAGCTCAACCCCCGTCAAGCCAGGTGGGCACTAATTTTTCTCTGTCTTACCGTCCTGGGTCACGCAACGTCAAGCCTGACGCCCTGTCTCGTGTTCATTCGGCTGTTGATACTGGTAGTAACCCTGAACCCATCTTGCCTCCTACCTGCAGTATTGCGGCCATCACATGTGACATCGAGGGGATTGTTAGACAGGCTCAACATCATCAAGCTGACCCTGGGAGGGGTCCTCCTAACCGGTTGTTTGTCCCTGAGGCTGTTCGCTCCCAGGTACTTCAGTGGGCTCACTCGTCTCCCCTTACCTGTCACCCTGGAGTTACGCGGACCCTTGACTTTGTGCGACGGAAGTTCTGGTGGCCCAGGATGGAGGCGGACACTCGAGCCTTCATTGCTGCGTGTACGGTATGTGCACGAAGTAAAAACTCCACCCAGGCCAGCGCTGGTCATCTACGACCTCTGCCAATACCCAGCCGGCCCTGGTCGCACATTGCTATGGATTTTGTCACTGGACTTCCCCCCTCGTCTGGAAAGATTGTCATTCTTCTGTGATTGATCGTTTTTCTAAGTTCGCTCATTTTTTGGCCCTACCTAAACTGCCCACGGCCAGAGAGACGGCTGATATTTTGGTTGAACATGTGTTCCGCTCTCATGGTCTACCCTCTGATATTGTCTCTGACAGGGGTCCCCAGTTTGTCTCCCAGGTATGGAAGGCGTTCTGTAAAGCTTTGGGCATCACATCCAGCCTGTCCTCGGGATATCACCCCCAGACCAACGGGCAAGCCGAGAGAGCGAACCAGGAGATGGAGACCGCTCTCCGCTGTGTCACAGGGTCTAACCCTGGGTCATGGAGCTCCATGCTTCCCTGGGTGGAATATGCTCATAACACCTTGACTAACGCTTCCTCTGGTTTGTCTCCCTTTCTGTGTGCTCTGGGTTATCAACCTCCCCTGTTCCCTTCTCAAGAGAGGGAACTGGCGGTACCCTCGGTGCAGTCCCACATGCGCCGCTGCTTCAAGGTCTGGAGGAAGGCCAGGGTAGCTCTGTCCCGAGCTTCGTCGTACATGCAGAGGCAAGCCAACCGTCACCGGACACAGGCTCCCAGTTACTCTCCTGGTCAAGAGGTATGGCTTAAGTCACGTGATCTTCCATTGAAAGTGGAGTCTAAGAAGATGGCGCCGCGTTTTATAGGACCGTTCAAGATACTGTCTATTGTTAACCCCTGCGCGGTTAAGCTACAGCTTCCTGCCTCCCTACGGGTTCATTCCACCTTTCATGTTTCCCAGATTAAGCCTGTGTCGGTTAGCCCTCTGTGCCCGCCCTCACGTCCCCCTCCTCCGCCCAGGATCGTGGGTGGGGGTCCTGTCTACACTGTCCGGCGACTTCTGGATGTTCGCCGCCGGGGTCGTGGTTTCCAGTACCTGGTGGATTGGGAGGGTTATGGTCCTGAGGAACGTTCCTGGGTGCCCAGGAGCTTCATTGTGGATCCTGCTCTGGTCCGTGAATTTCATAGGTTATATCCCGATAAACCCTGTCGGCCCCCAGGTGGCGTCCGTAGAGGGGGGGGTACTGTTAGGCCTACTGCTGCTAGGTAGCTCTCTCTGCTCTCCCCCTCCCCTCTGTCTGTCCTTGATTGCAGGAGTGAAGTCTGGTGTGCGGGAGTCAGGGTTCCAGCTGCAGCTCATTCACCATAATCACCTCAGCCTTAAAGACCCGGTCAAACTTGCCACTCATCGTCAGATCATAGTCAAGACTACCATATTATTGGAACCTGACTGCTGCCTCCGCTTCACTCCTGCCACCACCATCCTGCTTTCCACTACCGGACCTTCCTTTTGGACTCACCACGGACACTAGGACGTTACGGTACCACTCCTGCTCTGAACCTGGATCTGTTACCCTCCCTGTAAACCTAGACTTGCTCTTCCCCTATTATTGGAAACCTGGACAAATGGAAAACTTTGTAAATAAACCTGTTAAACCTTCTCTGGCTCGGTGTAGTTGTCTGCATTTGGGTTCAAATCCAGTTGAATCATGACACTTGTGTGTTTAGCCTTTCAACTGTGTGGCTACTAGCGAGCTGGAGGAATGCAGATGTTCAAGTGGTCATTGTTATTCCTCGTCTTTACAACGATTTAGCTCCTAGTCTTATCTCCTCATGTTCAATAGGAATGCTCTGACAAAAGTCGGTCAGCTGAAATGATAGCACTGCAATGAAAAGGGACAATTTTGTGAGCAAGTAGACTGTGATAGCCTCTTTGTTTGGGGATGGTAATGTGTGAAAATCAAGACAATGTTTATCCGCCTAGCCTCATAGCTCTTTGTAAAGTGTGTGTTTGTGTGTGTGTCTGTGAGAGAGAGAGAAAAAGAGTGTGTGTGTGCATGCCCGCAAAAGTACTTGCCATAGGTGGCCTCTAGAAAAGTTTGAAGCAAAGCACTGCAACTTGAGTCTAACACGGGGTGACAAAGCCCTGGAGCAAGGTGCGCTGACATTGTCTTCATTGGTACCTCTCTACCAAACAGCCTCTCTTCATTGAGAAATAAGAGTCTGACAGAACAGGTACATCCAATCAAGCCACAGAGTTCTAAACCAAACGGATACTGTATATCCAGTTCCCTGGACAAAGCCTCAGAGACGTACAGACATAAATTGAGCTGAAACTCGACAGGCAGCTTTCACATAACATAGATCAGTCTTCTCTTGATGTCACCTCCATTTCAGGGCGGGACACATTTGTCAGTGGGAACCGTTATCGATGCATCACCTGTCAAAAGGGCTTAACTGTGAAGAGTTACACAAACAAGCATAATAACAGTATAATATTTAGGAGCCATGATCCGTTATGAACGCTCATAGCAAGGCTCATAATTCATTATAATGCATTCAATGCATTATACAGGTGGTAGATAAATAGTGTTACAGATTACTTGACTAGGAGAAGGTTTAACAATGTTTCTTTAAGGTGATGCAATGCCAGGGTGGGAGTGTATTTTCCAATGGAGTGTACAGTGTTAATCTTCACTGAACCTGAGAGTGTGTGTAGAGTGGGGTGGGAGGTGTGCACTGAGGTTTCAGTCTTTGTGTGTGTGTGTGCATGTGTGTGTGGGAATGTACTCTAATCACTAAGTCTTCCTCTCCTCTCTCCTCAGAAGCTCCACGGATCATTCAGAACAATTAAGAGCCTGTTTGGCAACCAGCAATTCCCTCAGGATAGCAGATCAATAGACACAGCCAGGTGTGTGAGTCAGCTCAATGCCAGTCACTAATGCATTGCCCAGTGGTCCTTTCCCTTTCCATGCTGAAAATACTAAGTTGTGTGTGTGTGTGTGTGTGTGTGTGCGCGTGTGCGTGTGTGACAGAGTGAGACTAATCTCCTGGACATTAAGGCTCTTATTTCAACCTGTTTTTCCATGGTTGAAAGGACATACCTGCAAGAACCATGATTTAGCAACAGATATAACAACCTTTCCCTGTGTCACCTTGGGCATGCATTTATTCCCTCTTAGCAGAGCTCCATGTCGCCAAGACACAGTTGCATCTGGCCTGCCTCTCTCAAGACAGTATTTAGCCATATGACGCCACTGGTTTGATGCTTCTTTCCATAAATGGAATATGCTACACCGGGGGTGGGTAAACCTTTTGGCTCAAGGGCCACATTGAGTTTTTGAAACCAAGTGAAGGGCCACATACTATATGAGTGACAAAACATGTGATGCCTTTATTCATTTTCACATTGACACGCAACTACTAGTGTACTGTAGGTGTACATATGCTTGCAGAACAATTCTACTCTTGTACCATCTCTACCCTTGTTTTTTGTGAACACATTTCTCACACATTTTTCACACAATTGATATAATTTATAACATCACAGACACGGTCAAACACACACACAGATCCTGCATCTCTACCCTTGTAAAGTACAATCAAACTTACAGTCACAATATGCAAACTTAAAAATAGATATACAGTGCTGCTTGAAAGTATGTGAACCCTACAGGGTTGGTCATTATTTTGCTATAAAATATTAAAATAAACATAAAATCTAAACCCCAATTCGTAATATAGACATTCTAAGTAAATGACTTTATTTAACAAAAGTGGTTTATTTAACAGCAACTCAGATTTGATGTGTGCAAAAATATGTGAACCCCTTCAGTCAATAGCTTGTGGCACCTCCATTAGCAGTGATAACTTGGACTAATCGTCTCCTATAGCCCGTAATCAGTCTCCGACATCTGTTTTGAGGGATTTTTGCCCACTCCTTACAGAGCTCAGCCAATTGAGTGAGGTTTGAGGGGTGTCTGGCATGAACTGCCCGCTTCAGGTCCTGCCACATCATCTCGATTGGATTTAGGTCAGGACTTTGACTTGGCCAATCCAAAACACAAATCTTCTTTCTCCTGAGCCATTCTTTGGTAGATTTGCTTGCATGCTTTGGGTCGTTGTCTTGTTGACTGATGTGCTCTCACTACCCTCATCCTGATGTCTTCTGAGCTCTCCTTTCCTCTCGGCATGGTGTGCTTTGCATTCACCTGAATGGGTAACCCCAAACTGACAAGGTTTCTTATCTCTATTTATCAGAGTCCTGCCCAAACTCTTTCCTAACGATCTCTCCTTTGATTGGTTCATTTGGTAGCTAATTATTTACCCACCTGATTCTACTTACCTTCTTGATTTAACCAATGCAACTTGGGGTTCACTTATTTTTGCACCTGCATGAATTCCTTTTAACATTGTTTTTCTACGAGACGCATGATTTCCTCTACACCAACATATGGTATTGGTAAATATAAACCTGTTATGTCAGAGCAAAAATACTGATTAAATGAAGATTTCATGGTAAAAAAAGAGGTTCACATACTTTCAAGCAGCATTGTATATTATATGACTGGAGACATGCAAAATGTAACAGCAGATGTGTAAAAATAAACGTCAGTTTCATTTGGAATGTTCTGTTTTTGAAAGCATATTAAGGAACAATTCTCATCTCCATTGTGAGCCATATTTACAGTTATCCAATCACCTCAGCCCAAATCTGACTGATTAGTTATTACCTGTATCCAAGTGCATTACTGGATAATTCTCACTGCAAAACCATGACCCATGAAAAAGCGTAATCCTTGCCTACCCCAGTCACAGTTATTCGAGTCTTAATGTGAACAATGGGTCTGGTCACCTCTCTTTGATGTAGAGATTCTCAGAACAGCTGACAAGTGGTCATTTTTAAATTTGACCTGTGATGGGATTTGTTGTAATTCATGACTGAGAACGTTTGTTCACACACATATGTGGACCCGAATAAAACAAGCATCCTTTGGGCGTGCTTTTTAATGTTTGGAAACTTTGTTTCATTCAGTGAGCCATAGAACTGCTCTATTGTTGCTGTTTTGTACTTCTTCTTCAAAGCACTGTCACATTGGATGTCGATGAACTCCAATTGTGTGTCTGGTGGTTCTTTCTCACTGTCGAAAGACAGGGGGCATGATACAAGCTCCAGCTCAGTCTCAATCTTGGTGAAGTCTGAGAAGCGGCGGTAAAATTCAGCATACAGGTTGATCAAAGTGCTACTGTATGTGTCAGTGTGGCACTGAGATGTGGGCGCGTTCAGTGCGGCCAGTGTCGGAAAATGAGCGAGAGACCAGCTGCTCATTTGTCTGGAGAACAACATAAGTTTGGCCTTGAATGCTTCACGTTGGAATACAGTTCATGCACAAAAACACAATTTCCCTGCAGCTTCACATTTAGATTGTTCAGATGCCTCAATATGTCCACACCGAAAGCAAAGTCGCCCAGCCAGTCTGTGTCCTTCAACTCGGATAAGTATCAAGGAACATACCCATCTCCCCTCTCAGTTCCCACACACAGCAAAATACTTTCCCCAGGCCTGGCCAGCGAACATTTGAATGGTACAACAAGTCCTGGTGCTCTGCCTCTGTCATTGAGCAGCTGAATGAACTGACGATGGCTAAGCCCTTGCCCGTATAAAGTTGACATGTTTTACAACCACTTTGACAACATTTTCCAGCTTTAACACACTTTTATACAGGGCTTCCTGATGAATAATACAGATAATAAATATTCCCATCATTGATTCCATCGCAAGAAGTTCCGCTGTTATTTCAAAGTTCTCATTTAGTCCTCTGACAAAAATAAAAGTTGAGCAGTGTCTCTGATGTCAGTACTCTCATCCAGTGCTATAGAAAAAAGATTGAAGCAATCTGCTTTTTTCTTCAACTCGGAGATTAGCTCTTCACCTATCACTTCCACGCGCCTGGTGATGGTTCTGCGTGATAAGCTAATTTTCTCGAATTGGCTTTTACTCTCAGGACAAAGTATACCAGCAGTCTCCACCATACACTCTTTCACAAACTCCCCTTCAGCAAAAGGCTTGCTATGCTTAGAGATTTTATGTGCCACTACGTATCTTGCCTTAGTTACGGAGTCTTAAGTAGAGCACCGTTTTGTAAATGTATTTTGTTGGGCTTTTAAGCTTGTGGCAAGTTTTGAGGCCTTCCTTGTCTTTTCCTGAGAGGACAGATTGCTAGCGTAGCTAGCATGCTTGTTTGAAAAATGACGATTGAGATTATATTCCTTAAAAACGGCAACACTTTCTTGGCATATCAGACATACCGCCTTACGTCCAATATTAGTAAAAAAGTATTTTGCTGTCCATTCTTCTTTAAACACACGACATTCAGAGTTCTCATTTTCGTAGCACAAATTTTTCACGTGAAAAGTCGTCAAGCAATGATGTGGCTATGATGACTGAGCACATTCTGAATCTGACTGTAGGCCCAAATGCGCGCTGCCAGGCTACAGCGCCATCTATTGGAGATTGTTTGTATATCATGGAATGAGTCATTTTAGGCCAAAAATCGTAACTCATATATAATAATATTTAATACATGTAAAAATATATATCTCGGGCCAGATTGAAGTGCCCGGCGGACCGTCCTTTGCTCCCCCTTGTGCTACACGCTCCTTCTGAGAGCCATTAGGAGAGGCAATAGAGTGCTCACTTGTGACATCATCAGCGGACGCCAGAAGCAGTTTTCACTGTGGAGAGGGCTCAGTGCCATCCCTTTCATTATCTCTCCATTTATCACACTTTCCCCTTGTCTCTCACAGCCTTGCTCCATCTCAGTCTGTTGTACATTTCAGTGTACGAAAGCTATTTATAGATCTTTCTATCCATAAATTTTTCTCACCCTTTCTTCTCTCTCACATTCACCTCATCCATTCTGTAAATCCCCTACCAACCACTGCCCTTTACCTCTGCTCTCATGCCTCCCTCAGCAGTGTTGCACTTCTTGACACAAACCGGTGCGCCTACTATCATACCCCGTTCAAAGGCAATTCAATATTTTTGTCTTGCCCATTCACCCTCTGAATGGCACACATACACAATACATGTCTCAATTGTCTCAAGGCTTAGAAATCCTTCTAAAACCTGTCTCCTCCCCTTCATCTACACTGACATCAATAAGGGATCATAGCTTTCACCTGGCTTCACCTGGTCAGTCTATGTCATGGAAAGAGCAGGTGTTCTTAATGTTTTGTATACTCAGTATACATTCTCTTCATTTTCTCAAGAGGTCAAGAGGAGACAAGGGTAGATATGAATAGATATTGTATTAAATATGCTGATAAGTGTATGTAAAGAATGAGGATGAGGCATTGGTGTGTTGATATGGGGTAAGGAACTGTTCTAGTGACAGACCAGCCTGTGTCAGACAAGGAAGACAGAAAATAAGGAAAATACATCCGCCCTAGGAAAACATAACCTCTACTCTGCTTTACCTTCACTCTGTGCCAACACACACACACACACACTTGCCCATCTGTAGTATGTAAAAGTATGATAAGTATGCAGGGTGTTCAGTGTTTGCCAGATGCCGGTGTGCACTGTGCCCTCACTCCTTCTGGTTCCTCTCTCCACTTCTTCTTCATTAGTCTCAGAGCACAGCAGGGCATGGTGGGTGGACCTGCTCCACTACAGTCCGGACTTTTAATTGAGTAATTATGCGTTGCCTGGTCTGCGTCTGTCTGAGAGCTATTGAACTCATTCGAGAGGAGCAAGGATGAATGTGTTCTATTGTGATCTGGAGACACACACACACCGTGCGCTCTTCTTTTTCACCCATCTATTGGTAACAGCGTGTTGACTGCGCCCCACTCAGCACATGACATCTACCGGCATCGTCATGGCAACATCAGTTCCACCGCATGGCAAGTAAGGCTGTGACGATACCAGTATCGCAATATTTTTTCCTTGGAAAATGTTTTAACAAGAAGCAGACCCAAGTCATTGGTCCTTTAAAAACTTGCTGTATATATAATATTGTGTGCTATAACTTGGAAAATAAATTAATGTGACATAATGATGTTTGTATCCAACATAAGGGCTGTTTTTCGGAAGAAGTTAAATCAGCTTCGTGTGTTGTTTCCTTGCCATGATACTAACAAGTATTGAGATACTGGTACAGCCATTAAACTCTAACTGTTTTAAAGTTACCATTGGCCTCATAGTGAAATCCCTGAGCGGTTTTATTCCTCTCAGGCAACTGAGTTAGGAAGGACACCTGTATCTTTGTAGTGACTGGGTGTATTGATACATCATCCAAAGTGTAATTAATAACTTCACTATGCTCAAAGGGATATTCAATGTCTGCTTTTTTTTTTTACCCATCTACCAATAGGTGCCCTTCTTTGCGAGACATTGAACAACCTTCCTGGTCTTTGTGGTTGAATCTGTGTTTGAAATTCACTGCTCGACTGGGGGACCTTACAGATAATTGTATTTGTGGGGTACAGAGATATGAGAAAACTGAGGATGGATCAACAACACTGACCACGTTTACATGCACACCAATATCCCGTTATTAATCGGAATACTCTAGTATTCTGTTTTTGAGTTGAAGCATAAAAACATCATATCCCGTTTACAATAGCCCGAAAAAGCTTGTATCCCGGTTATGAGAACCCCGAATAAGATGCCTGGAATATGCTGATCTTAGAAGGGATACTGTGGCATGTAAACATCTTATCCCATTTACTGTTTTTCGTGGTCTGCACAGGCTCAGTTATCATGGGTGTTGTGTGATGATGTTTTCATCTGATTGTCAAATCACGTCAAAAAGTAGGCTACCTCGCAGTTTGATCCACCATAATAATTTATTTTGCTGATACTCTGTACTGGACCGTATAGCCTACTGGTTACTTTATTCACCCCTAATTTAGACAAGTTTCTGTTTATAATTTTTCAACATTTGGTTGGCCATTTGTTTGTCAACTATAGTTCCCAGTCAACATTTTGGACACACCTACTCATTCAAGTTAATTTTTTTTAAAACTATTTTCTACATTTCACTATGCCGTCCGACTCATCCCAAACCATATCAGTTGGGTTGAGTTCGGGGGATTGTGGAGGCCAGGTCATCTGATGCAGCACTCCATCACTCACCTTCTTGGTAAAATAGCCCTAACACAGCCTGGAGGTGTGTTGGGTCATTGTCATGTTGAAAAACAAATGATAGTCCCACTAGGCCCAAACCAGATGGGATGGCGTTTTGCTGCAGAATGCTGTGGTAGCCATGCTGGTTAAATATGCCTTGAATTCTAAATAAATCACAAACAGTATCACCAGCAAAGCACCCCCACACCATAACACCTCCTCATCCATGCTTTACGGTGGGAACTACACATGCAGAGATCATCCATTCACCAACACCACGTCTCACAAAGACATGGCAGTTGGAACCAAAAATCTCAAATTTGGACTCTTCTTCTTATTGGTGTCCTTAAGTAGTGGTTTCTTTGCAGCAATTCGACCATGAAGGCCTGATTCACACAGTCCCCTCTGAACAGTTGATGTTGAGATGTGTCTGTGACTTGAACTCTGTGAAGCATTTATTTGGGCTGCAATTTCTGAGGCTGGTAACTCTAATGAACTTATCCTCTGCAGCAGAGGTAACTCTGGGTCTTCCATTCATGTGGCGGTCCTCATGAGAGCCAGTTTCACCATAGCGCTTGATGGTTTTTGCAACTGCACTTGAAGAAACGTTCAAAGTTCTTGAAATGTTCCGTATTGACCTTCATATCTTAAAGTAATGATGGACTGTCGTTTCTCTTTGCTTATTTGAGCTGTTAATATGGACTTGGTATTTTACCAAAGAGGGCTATTTCTGTATACCCCCCATCCCTTGTTACAACACAAGTGATTGGCTCAAACGCATTAAGAAGGAAAGAAATTCCACAAATGAACTTTTAAGAAGGCACACCTGTTAATAGAAATGCATTCTAGGTGACTACCTCATGAAGCTGGTTGAGAGAATGCCAAGAGTGTGCAAAGCTGTCATCAAGGCAAAGGGTGGCTTTTTGAAGAATCTCAAATATAAGATGTATTTTGATTTGTTTAACACTTTTTTGGTTACTACATGATTCCATATGTGTTATTTCATAGTTGTGATGTCTTCACTATTATTCTACAATGTAAAAAATAGTAAAAATAAAGACAAACCCTTGAATGAGTAGCTGTGTCCAAACGTTTGACTGGTAGTGTAGATACATGCAGCTTCTCTTCTGTCATAACTTGTTGCCCCAGAAAACGAAATAAAGTAGTGCTCACCAGAATAATGTCTTACATCGATAGAATGAATGCATTAGTAATCTAGTTAACACTGGTAAAGTTGTCTGTTTCGTTTAGAGGCCGGGAAGAAAACAGAATAACTCCAAAACAGTTGAATGATTGGTCCTGTGCAAAATGTCCAAATGCCATCAGTTTGACAGGTTTTATGGAAATGAAAAGCTCAGAAAACGATGAAACATATTTCTGATAAGACTTCAGTTCGTCTTCGGTGCATATTTTATGTGGTTGAAATACTGTCTGCTTGCATAACAGTGTTAAAGATAACACAGTACACGTGCATTCGCATTTTCTCAAGAGATGCTGAAAGGAAGAAATCATATTTATCCACTTCTGTATCCGAGACAAAATTAACATTTATTCTATAATTTTACTGCAAGAAATGCATAATTTTGCAGAAGTTAACATTATACAGTGGGGGGAAAAAGTATTTAGTCAGCCACCAATTGTGCAAGTTCTCCCACTTAAAAAGATGAGAGAGGCCTGTAATTTTCATCATAGGTACACGTCAACTATGACAGACAAATTGAGATTTTTTTTTCCAGAAAATCACATTGTAGGATTATTAATTAATTGTTTTGCAAATTATGGTGGAAAATAAGTATTTGGTCACCTACAAACAAGCAAGATTTCTGGCTCTCACAGACCTGTAACTTCTTCTTTAAGAGGCTCCTCTGTCCTCCACTCGTTACCTGTATTAATGGCACCTGTTTGAACTTGTTATCAGTATAAAAGACACCTGTCCACAACCTCAAACAGTCACACTCCAAACTCCACTATGGCCAAGACCAAAGAGCTGTCAAAGGACACCAGAAACAAAATTGTAGACGTGCACCAGGCTGGGAAGACTGAATCTGCAATAGGTAAGCAGCTTGGTTTGAAGAAATCAACTGTGGGAGCAATTATTAGGAAATGGAAGACATACAAGACCACTGATAATCCCCCTCGATCTGGGGCTCCACGCAAGATCTCACCCCGTGGGGTCAAAATTATCACAAGAACGGTAAGCAAAAATCCCAGAACCACACGGGGGACCTAGTGAATGACCTGCAGAGAGCTGGGACCAAAGTAACAAAGCCTACCATCAGTAACACACTACACCGCCAGGGACTCAAATCCTGCAGTGCCAGACGTGTCCCCCCTGCTTAAGCCAGTACATGTCCAGGCCTGTCTGAAGTTTGCTAGAGTGCATTTGGATGATCCAGAAGAGGATTGGGAGAATGTCATATGGTCAGATGAAACCAAAATATAACTTTTTGGTAAAAACTCAACTCGATCGTGTTTGGAGGACAAAGAATGCTGAGTTGCATCCAAAGAACACCATACCTACTGTGAAGCATTGGGGTGGAAACATCATGCTTTGGGGCTGTTTTTCTGCAAAGGGACCAGGACGACTGATCCGTGTAAAGGAAAGAATGAATGGGGCCATGTATCGTGAGATTTTGAGTGAAAACCTCCTTCCATCAGCAAGGGCATTGAAGATGAAACGTGGCTGGGTCTTTCAGCATGACAATGATCCCAAACACACCGCCCGGGCAACGAAGGAGTGGCTTCGTAAGAAGCATTTCAAGGTCCTGGAGTGGCCTAGCCAGTCTCCAGATCTCAACCCCATAGAAAATCTTTGGAGGGAGTTGAAAGTCTGTGTTGCCCAGCGACAGCCCCAAAACATCACTGCTCTAGAGGAGATCTGCATGGAGGAATGGGCCAAAATACCAGCAACAGTGTGTGAAAACCTTGTGAAGACTTACAGAAAACGTTTGACCTGTGTCATTGCCAACAAAGGGTATATAACAAAGTATTGAGAAACTTTTGTTATTGACCAAATACTTATTTTCCACCATCATTTGCAAAAAAATTCATTCAAAATCCTACAATGTGATTTTCTGGATGTGTTTTTCTTATTTTGTCTGTCATAGTTGACGTGTACCTATGATGAAAATTACAGGCCTCTCTCATCTTTTTAAGTGGGAGAACTTGCACAATTGGTGGCTGACTAAATACTTTTTTCCCCCACTGTATTACACTACATGTGAGAGGTTATAGGCCTACAGACGATGTCCATATTTCAGTTACTATTCCATTTAACCCATATGAACTTAAATTAGGAATATTCTGTTTATTAATGGATATCAAAAGGTGCATGTAAACAGCTTATTCCGAATAAGACCTTAAGCGGGAAATGAGCTACTATCCAGAATACTGTGCGCATGTAAATGTGGTCAAGTAGACTCAAGTCAAAACTGTAACTTGCCCACTCAGGAATATTCACTGTTCTTGGTAATCAACTCCAGTGTAGATTTGGCCTTGTGTTTTAGGTTAGTGTCCTGCTGAAAGGTGAATAATCTCCCAGTGTCTGGTGGAAAGCAGACTGAACCAGCTTTTCCTCTAGGATTTTAATGTGGCATAAACACAACCAGTCATGATGTTTTCATCTGATTGTAAAACAATCACTTCAAAAAGCCGCTCCTGTAGGCTTCCCGCGCACGTTCGTCCACTCACAAAATGATTTCAGCATCAAAAAAGTGCACTGTAAACCCGCAATTTAATGAATGGAAAGAGACAGTGTGTATTGTAATGACATTCTGCGATTGTCATTAGGCCTACACTTATAGCCTGAATGAATGCGTCCACGTGCTTCTCGGTCTCGGCCACTCATCTCCGCATTGGCAAAAAGTAAGTGTTCCCCTCGAACCACAATGCAATTTGGAGCGTATTCCACCCGGTTTCAAGTCAATTCACACATTTTTCATACGGCTGACATGGTAATGTTAAATAATGGTGTAATATCCTATAGTTTTTTGGGCATTTTGTGTTAATTGCGATAGGCTCACGTTTTACCGGTACGGCGTACCCACACTATTTATTTTGCCGGGACGCCGTACTGGCTTACTTCACCCCTGAATGTTTTAGGGACTCCTGAGCAAACCAGTAAACCAGGCTGTCATCTTGTGAAACCCAGTGAATGCAAAGAATCTAGCTAAAGCATTTACTGCAAATTGAATATACAATTTCATAAGCTTGCCTTGCTGTTCATAAAAAAAAAATCAAAGTCAATCACTTGTCATTGTTCTTTATTGTAGTAACGTTAACGTTAGAGATTGAAGATATTTGTCATGCAATGCAGCTGAAGTAACGTAGCTAACTATTTTCTTGCTTACTGTGTAGTGGAGGATAGAAATACCAATATGCCTATAATAATAAAAATAATATAATATGCCATTTAGCAGACGCTTTTATCCAAAGCGACTTACAGTCATGCGTGCATACATTTTTGTGTATGGGTGGTCCCGGGGATCGAACCCACTACCTTGGCGTTACAAGCGCCGTGCTCTACCAGCTGAGCTACAGAGGACTATGAATGCGTAGCTATGTAACCGATCTGTGTCGAACACATTTGGTATAAATATTAGTTCAGAACATTGGTTTTAATTGCTTCCACTGGTTAATCATTAATCCCCAAGAAATTGCAGAGAATGACTGAGTGAAGGAAATGTGACTGTTGCATGTCAAACTCCTATTATGGAATGAAAGTCCTGCTTAAGTACTAATCCACATTGAACCACAGCCAGAGGATGGCTGCATTAAGGCACATTGTCGTTTTGCAGTTCTTTCATTTGTTGCTCATATGGTAAGTAACTATGTATTTGTTGCATGAGAAATATAAGGAAAGACATTACTGTCGTCAGTACAGGCCCTGTGAAAAACACAACGGTAGTTGTCAATGAATTGCGTAGTACGCTATCCTTTGGCAGCTTCTGCTGTGCGCCAGAGATGTAGTGATGTCCCATTCCCAAGGGTTATTTATCTCTCCCTACCACTAGTTGCTCCATTTGAGAGGCACACTCCCCCACCGAGGGACATTGAAAATGAGGGGGAGGGCTAAAGGGGAAATTGGGATTGAGCCTAAAATTGCATTTTCTTGTCTCCGTAAGCATGTTGTCGTCTCAGGTTGATGACATCATAACCAAGCCTTGGAGGGAGTTCTCAATAACGTCTGTGTATCTTTTGAATATGGGCTATGAAAGAAGAGCAACATCTCATTTTACCTGAGGAGAGAACAGCAGCTAACTGGCAATCTTCAGAAGCCAAGTCAAAGAGACATAACCACTACTTACTGCCTTCACAAACAATAGCAATGGAAGACCTGGTAACAAAGCAAAGAGTTCAAAATGAGTTTTTTTCACATTGGTATGATCAACAATATAGCTGCTAGTTGAAATATTATACTGCTTTGACCTCATTGTCTCTTCATAAATATTATGGACCAGCTCTTATGAAATCTTATGAAGAGCTCTAAATCAATGGAGACAATGGTTACAGTTACCACTTTTGTAGGCCGTACTATACATGTTCAATAACACAGGTCTCACCACTTTGATACATTCCCAACTATTAAAAGATTAATCTAAACCAGGAACAAAGAAATCAGTCTACTAAATTCTTATTAGTCCAACGGGAATCTAAATCAACTGACAAAACACTGCCACAATGCAAGAAATAGTCAAGCATGGATTGTCATTTTGTGAGTCATGAAAGCAGTATGTGATCTGTAATTCCTGAAAGGTCAGCGGTCAAATATTTTAAAACCGCAATTATATCATCCTTATAATGATACGAAATCATTAAAGCAGTGCACTTCAACTGAAGCGTCTAAAAGTTGATCATATCCAGTATTTCCCCTAGGAATTTTTTCAGCAGCGGTGGCAAAGGTGCCTTTTTTTTTTGTAGTACGACTGTGAGAAGTACAATTCTGGTGACTTTTTAAAAAGATAATCTACTCCAAAATGCATAAAAGTTTTATTAAATTATGTTGACACCATCTGAAATATAACTGATGCTCGCCACTGCATTGTAGGGGGATTACAATCATTCGAGCCACTGCTCACTTTGTTTGCTACAAACATAAGTTGTAACTTGTCACTCTGATCTGAAAGGGATAGTGCGAGATTTTGGCAAGTAAGCCCTTTTTCCACTTACCTAGAGACAGATTAACTCATTTATAAAAAATGTATGTCTCTGCGTGCAGTTTGAAGGAAGTTGAAGGTAGTTTCGCGAGCCTTTGATAATTAGAGTTAGCACAATGACTGGACGCCTATAGGAAAAACTAGCATGCTAGCTGTTCCCATAGATGTTCATTCCGCTAATGCTAGTGAGCAATTGCGCAACTTCCTTCAAACTGCATGCAGAGACATAAAAATGGTATCCATGAGTTCATCTGACTCTGGGTAGGGAAGTAGAAAAGGGGCTTAATTTGTAAAAACTCGCAGTATACATTTAAAAGCACATCTCGGCAGAAATATTAGTAAAACAAATAAATAAATAATAATAAAAAAAATTGTTGTTGCTGTTCATCATATTTATAGGGGAATACTATGGCGAAAAACTGATATCAGTATGAAGCCTGAAGCGCCTGATTTCAATAAAGGGTTGAAGTGAGTTCAAATACACTGCGAGAGATTTAGAGGAATATGTCAAGGGGAAGGAACTTATCTATCTTGCCATGCTTTTCCAGACATTTCCTGACATTGTTTTACTTCTCTCACACACACACACACACACACACACACACACACACACACACACACACACACACACCTCTACAGCCTGTGAGAAAGAATTAGACAGGACCCAAACTTAACAGGTATCAGTATTGGTAAACATGAATATAACCTAAACTTATTTGCAGATGATCTCCTGATATACCGGACCAATATTAAAAACTCAATGCCCCCTTGCTAAAAATATTTTATTTTCAGAATACTCTAAAATCTCAGGATATAAAAGTAACGTGGAAGAAAATGGAAAAATAATAAATCATGATCTATAGCAATCCTTTAAGTGGACCACAAAAAAGATCAAATACTTAGGATGCTTAATAAGTGACAACAAACAAATACAGTGAGGGAAAAAAGTATTTGATCCCCTGCTGATTTTGTACGTTTGCCCACTGACAAAGAAATGATCAGTCTATAATTTTAATGGTAGGTTTATTTGAACAGTGAGAGACAGAATAACAACAAAAAAATCCAGAAAAACGCATGTAAAAAATGTTATAAATTGATTTGCATTTTAATGAGGGAAATAAGTATTTGACCCCCTCTCAATCAGAAAGATTTCTGGCTCCCAGGTGTCTTTTATACAGGTAACGAGCTGAGATTAGGAGCACACTCTTAAAGGAGTGCTCCTAATCTCAGCTTGTTACCTGTAAAAAACACCTGTCCACAGAAGCAATCAATCAATCAGATTCCAAACTCTCCACCATGGCCAAGACCAAAGAGCTCTCCAAGGATGTCAGGGGCAAGATTGTAGATCTACACAAGGCTGGAATGGGCTACAAGACCATTGCCAAGCAGCTTGGTGAGAAGGTGACAACAGTTGGTGTGATTATTCGCAAATGGAAGAAACACAAAATAACTGTCAATCTCCCTCGGCCTGGGGCTCCATGCAAGATCTCACCTTGTGGAGTTGCAATGATCATGAGAACGGTGAGGAATCAGCCCAGAACTACACGGGAGGATCTTGTCAATGATCTCAAGGCAGCTGGGACCATAGTCACCAAGAAAACAATTGGTAACACATTACGCCATGAAGGACTGAAATCCTGCAGCGCCCGCTGCTCAAGAAAGCACATATACATGCCCGTCTGAAGTTTGCCAATGAACATCTGAATGATTCAGAGGAGAACTGGGTGAAAGTGTTGTGGTCAGATGAGACCAAAATTGAGTTATTTGGCATCAACTCAACTCGCCGTGTTTGGAGGAGGAGGAATGCTGCCTATGACCCCAAGAACACCATCCCCACCGTCAAACATGGAGGTGGAAACATTATGTTTTGGGGGTGTTTTTCTGCTAAGGGGACAGGACAACTTCACCGCATCAAAGGGACAATGGACAGGGCCATGTACCGTCAAATCTTGGGTGAGAACCTCCTTCCCTCAGCCAGGGCATTCAAAATGGGTCGTGGATGGGTATTCCAGCATGACAATGACCCAAAACACACGGCCAAGGCAACAAAGTAGTGGCTCAAGAAGAAGCACATTAAGGTCCTGGAGTGGCCTAGCCAGTCTCCAGACCTTAATCCCATAGAAAATCTGTGGAGGGAGTTGAAGGTTCGAGTTGCCTCTGTGATTGCCAACAAGGGTTTTGCCACCAGGTACTAAGTCATGTTTTGCAGAGGGGTCAAATACTTATTTCCCTCATTAAAATGCTAATCAATTTATAACATTTTTGACATGCGTTTTTCTGGATTTTTTTGTTGCTATTCTGTCTCTCACTGTTCAAATAAACCTACCATTAAAATTATAGACTGATCATTTCTTTGTCAGTGGGCAAACGTACAAAATCAGCAGGGGATCAAATACTTTTTTCCCTCACTGTATATACACTAGCAGTCAAAAGTTTGGACACACCTACGCATTCAAGGGTTTTTCTTTATTTTTACATTGTAGAATAATAGTGAAGACATCAAAACTATGAAATAACACATGGAATCATATAGTAACCAAAAAAGTGTTAAACAAATCAAAATACATTTGATATTTGAGATTCTTCAAATAGCCACCCTTTGCCTTGATGACAGCTTTGCACACTCTTGGCATTCTCTCAACCAGCTTCACCTGGAATGCGTTTCCAACAGTCTTGAAGGAAAACGTAAATGAAATAAGCACAGGCGCAATACTTAAGGACTGGGGTGTTTTTCCTGGATAAAAAAAGAAATGCAATTAACTAAGCACAGGCAGAATCCTAGAGGCAAACCTGCTTCAGTCTGCTTTCCACCAGACACTGGGAGATGAATTCACCCTTCAGCAAGACAATAACTTAAAACACAAGGCCACATCTATGCTGGAGTTTGCTTACCAAGAAGTATTGACTCAGGGGTGTGAATATTTATGTAAATTAGATATTTCTGTATTTCATTTTCAATACATTTGCAAACATTTCTAAAACGTTCAATTTGTCATTATGGGGTATTCATTTTGAACTCAGGCTGTAACACAACAAAATGTGGAATAAGTCAAGGGGTGTGAATACTTTTTGAAAGCACTGTATTTACGTGTCTATTTTCTAAGGATAAAGTTAAGAACATTAACAACTTCATAGTTAAGAAGACTATAACAATATGGAAGAAAATTTAACTTATTCTAGAAGAACCAATATCACTCCCTAAAAACACAACCATATGGAACAATCCTTGGATAGCTTTTCAGAAAGCACCGATAAATTGGTCTACATGGAAAACTAAAGGTATAGAAACCGTAAATGACTTGGTTATAGGAAATACATTTATTTCCATTACAGAATTAAAAAGCAATTTTGGACTGACCAATGTAGATATTTTCAAATACATAAAAGTATTTTGGACATCAGAGTAATCTTGAGGGAGCCCTATTTGAGTCAGAAAATGATATTCATATGATAGGTAAGATATACAAAACCTTGCAGAGAGACTGTCCAACTGACAATCTCTTAGAAAAAAATATAAACTACTGGAACCAAGACTTAAAAATAACTGATATTGGAACAACATGAAGGGAATGTTGGAACATAACTAATAAAATGACAGCTAACGAAAATGTACACTTAATCCAGTATAAACTAATGTATAGAATTGATTACACAAGTGACAGAGGTGAGAAGACGAAAGAGAACAACAAGAGGAGAGAACCCGGAGATGAGAATGAGAGAAGAGAAGCAGGGGAGAGGGAGATTGCACCAGTGACTTGGCTGGACAGAAATAAAACATGGAATGCTGAATAGAGCAGTCCACAGAGGCTGTTTGAATCAATTGATCCTCACTGTGGCAGAGAAGTTGAAGTCTCTTATTACGTTAGCCAATTTGAGTGCAAAAGGATTAAATTCCACCAAATTCATAATCCTTTATCATCAACAAATACATTCAATTTCCACTGCCAAGGTCTGGCACAGAGCCAATCTCATTATGACAAGAGGTTCACAGAGGACCTGCCAAAGCATTTAGCTATCTATCACAATTCCTAACTAGTCCAATCCGAGCGTGCGTTATTGGAGTGACTGGGCAAGGTGCAAAGTGGCCAATGCAGTTGAACAATATCATCCGTTTCAGTCCGCCCACTCCCCCTCACACACACAAAATTACAGAGCTCTCTCATTATGCATGCGTGGTATTGAGAGTGGTATGGTAAGTGAGGGAAGGTACGGGCCAAGTCAAGAGCTGCTGCTCTGAAGCGATTTACCCCTGGACGGCAATTATGTAGAGTAGCGGGGGACTGTGGAACCTCAAGAGTTTTGGGTTGACAACAGGGGCGTTGTGGGGATCAAACAGAAGATTACAGCACCTGTAAGAGGGAAGGGACTTGGAAATGAGAGAGGTAGCGAAAGAAGCTAAAATTAAGCGGGGGGAGGAAGGAATACTTTGAGTGCCAGTATCTAAAGCATAATTTCAGAGTTGTGAAAGTTGGATAGATTGGAGTGCTTACAACTCTGTCCACATTCAAGGAGAGACAATTACTCAGGTAATGTGATGTTCTAACGCTAGACTCTTTAAGTCACTAACCAGGTTTCAATCCAACCCTTTCATGCAGATGAATTACCTGACGGATGTATAAAGTTACGACTGGGCTGATGGAAACAGGATATGCTGGTACAATTTTAAATATATGCCGACAGACAATTTGTTCATTCGTCATGGTGGGATCTTTTTGAGTCTGTAAAATCCATTTTGCGAGAAATTGCAGTGGAAATATTATGTGCAAATATTTATATAATAACAATCATATCGATGTAAACTTGGAGTCACGCGATGATATGTTGTGTGGTCCTCCCACTACGACTTGGGAAACCATGCAGTTTATTAGGCTACAGATTAAATAACTTAATGATGAACTGCACATGGTGGTGAAAGTGCACGTGATGAGCTTGATGCTCCTTTCCAACAAATATTGAGGGTTTTATTCTGGACATGATGAGTGCTCTTATCCATAATTATCTCATAATGTAGGTAGCCTACCCATACTGTATCTGTGAGCGGTTGATCTGTTGGCTAGAGCGCACGTGCCAAAACCTAAGTGGGTACATTTGCTATATAACGCAAGAGACAAAAACCATCAGTAGAGTTGAAAATGCAAAGGAAACCCATTCAACTTGTATTTTTCATTTGGTACATGGGAATTTAACCGCAAAGGTTATTTTTCTGTGCACTACATCATCACGCACAGCCTTTTATCTGCAATAAGTCAGTTTGATGGAAATACATCTCTGGTGGGAAAATGTGCATATTTTCCTATGCAGATTTTAGAATATTCACATGAAAATCTGTCGCAAATTGGATGGAAACCTAGCTACTGATGAAGAACAGGGAGAGGCAAATTAAACTCCTCAAATTATAGATAATGAAATGAGGTTTAGGATAGTGATTTCCCTTCAACAGTCTTTCAATAGTTTGAGAAATCTCCTTTGTCAGAGCACTAGGACCTCAAATGAGTTGTATCCTATATGTGAGGAGGTCTATGAGAACCCGTCAGATGTCGGGCCGACTCATTGTTGGGAAAAAGCCAAAATGCAACGAAAATCACTGGATACTTTAAACCCTTTACTTTATTGTAATGTAAAAATATTGTATGATTACTTAAGGAATTTTTTTATTTTCCAAGGTTTTTTGACATTAGCTAACATGCCCAATGTGAAAACGCTAGCTCAAACTTCCCTGACCTGAGATTGTTGCAGCAGACTTGGCCCATTTAAGATAACATGCTACAGATCAATGAAATCAGGCTGGTTTAGACACAGAATAATTAGCTAGCTAGTTAATAATGGAGTACAAAGTTTACAATCAACAATGTAGTTATGACTACAAGAAGGTCGGTATTTAATTTAGTCTACAAGTAGCTGTACGCCGGAGCTAACATTCATAAAAAAGGTTCACACTTTTTTCTGATGTTGCTTGATCAGTGGGTAGGCCTATTAGCTGGCCAAAATGACATGAAAAGTGATCAAAATATATTAAAGGGAAATTTCACCACTGTTATTTAACTTTATATGTCCATTAATATGTTATTAACATATCAGGTATCATACAAATCGAGAATTTCCTCACTACACGCAAATACGAGCGTTTCTGCATCTCAAACGCCCATCTACATTTCCTGGTTGTAAGCTAACCACAATATCCAGAATTCATAGACATTTCAAGACGTAGTACCGCCCCGGTGCAGGTGGATCCAGTCAGAGAGGAAGAGGCGAAGCGAGAGGTTTCACTCTCACTAAAATCTGTCAAAAATAAGCCCAATGCATTTCTATGGGCTTATTTTGGACCTAAGCTTGTCGCCTGCCTTCCAGTGTTTGGGACAACGACTCCCATATTTAGGGTGGAGACATGAGCATCTCCTGATTATATACAGATCTATGATCCAGTTGATGTGGAGCAATATCAAAATATCTGTGTGATTGTAGCCAGCAGTTTCAGCCAGAGGATTTCAAAACGGAACTGAAGTCTCAACTGATGGGGTTTGCCAGGTCTTGTCGAACATTGAAAAGTAATGCTATTTCATTGATTTTCCCCTTCATTTCAAAGAGGAAGGCATCTGATCAGCCAACATCAGCACAGCAGAAAATAAGTCGAGCTGAGATAACGTAGCTAATGTTACCTAGCTTAAGTAGCTAGCTAGCGAACTACATTTGTTTATCTAATCCAAAATCTAGCTAGCAAGCTTTCATAATGTGCTGGCTAGAAATTCCAAAGCAAATCAATATAATGAGCCAGCTGCTATCTGGCAATGTGATTTGTAACTTTGCAAGTAAGTTAGCATTTTATTCCTTGTGTTAGTTGATAAAGTTGTTCTTACCTAGCTAATTACTGTAGACTTAAGTTATTGACGTAACCTACTAGCTAGATCAATTAACATAGTTTCTCATTGTAATATTAAATGGTGGTCACAAACTCTCACTTAACTAATGTTGTTTATAGCTTTAAAATTAGGATCCTATACCTTAAGTATTTGGTCATGGTAGTTATGTAGCTAAGTAACTGTCTTTCTCTTTTCCTTTTCTTCTTATTTCAGAGAAAGCATGCCCCTAAGACTCCCTCCACCATCAAGCAGAGCACATTACTGAAGACAGTGTCTCCAAAATCCATCGACAAATCTGTGGTGAAGTATGTGGTCCAAGGGCTCCAACCATTCGCTGTTGTAGAACAAGAACCGTTCAGAGTTTGTCCAGGATCTGCTGCCTAACTCCAGGATTGATGAAGCCTCCACGGAAATGAAGAAGAAGGTGACTGAGGCCATGAGAGGAGTTGACCACATCGCCACCACCACCGACTGCTGATCTGCAAGAAGACGGAGCTTCATTGGTGTTACAGCCCACTGGATAGACCCTGACAGTCTCAACAGATGCTCTGCAGCCCTGGCATGTAAACGGTTGAGAGGATCGCACACCTTTGATGTGTTGGCAGGGCCCTAAATGACATCCATTCTGAGTTTGAAATCCAGGGTAAGATTGTGAGAACAACAGACAACGGCTCTAACTTCTTGAAAGCTTTCCAAGTTTTTGGAGAAGATGAAAACAATGAGGCAGTGGAAGCAGTGGGTGGTGAAGCAGCTCAGCCAGGACAGGAAGATGGTGAAGAGGAACAAGAGGAGAGTGAAGAAGTGGTGTTTGTTGATGTGGCAACGATCCTGAATGAAGATTATGGTTGCTACCTACTCAACTTAGTATCTACAGTCGATGCCCTGAAAGCAACATCCAGTGAGGCTTACAAAAAAGTGTCCTGTTCAACATTTGGCAAGTGCCAGGCACTTTGGAACAAATGTAGAAGATCCACACTTGCAGCTGAAACGGTTGAAGATGCTTGCGACCTCCAGCTGCTACAAGGTGGAACTCCTGGTTCATGGCTCTAGAAAGACTCCTGAGGATCGTCAAAGACAAAGGAGAGACGGCCGTCAGAGTTCTCTGCACAGACTTCGAGGTTCCAATGTAAGAAAGGATTATGTATAATTTTGTCATAATTTAAGGTCTTGAATGTGGTCTAAATCTGTTGCTGTGTTTCCTGAC
Organism: Coregonus clupeaformis; assembly: GCF_020615455.1. Classification (NCBI taxonomy): domain Eukaryota; kingdom Metazoa; phylum Chordata; class Actinopteri; order Salmoniformes; family Salmonidae; genus Coregonus; species Coregonus clupeaformis. Next base: position 487,768 of record NW_025533528.1, on the reverse strand, counting down.
CCTTTGCTTGGGGACTAATAACTGTTTCACATGTTGTAGCCATACACTATCATTGATCCATTTAGTCAACTACTCATCCAGCCATTGATTACTGTAGTTAAATCAGGTGAAATGGTTAGTTGTCCCCTTTGTATAGGGTTAGGAAACAGTATTATTATTATTTTAAATTTTTTCATAGGTTCAATCCATCTGAACTCGCCTTCCTCACAGAGTATGCCACCATGAGCCCAGTCGCAAAGGCCATCAACATCCTGCAGGCTGAAACCAATGTCCAGATGGGGTGGCTACTTCCAATTATCAACCTGCTGATCACAAAACTTGACCGAATCAAGTTGTCCCTGAAGTACTGTAAGTCTCTGGTGGATGCGCTACAACTGGGACTGAAGCGCTTCAGCTACATGTTTCACGACTCTGAGCTGATCGCAGCTGCAATCCTTCTCCCCAAATTCAAAACAACGTGGACAAAGGATGACGCCACCATCAGAATAGGTAAGACAACGTGGTTAATTAACAGTATTTTATTATTCATAAACAACTGTGTATAGTGTACATTTTGACACTTCATATATTTGAGAACCACCCATTTAAACTACAATCCTGACTTTGTGGTTCAGTCCAATGGGTAGCCTACTTAGCCCTGTTGCTTGGTTTATATAGATGGGGGATGGATTCATGTAGGCTCATAACGGCATGATTTCTATTGTCATCTTCCTTGTACTTCAGGAATGGACTACATCAAGGACCACCTGGAAGAACCCCTTGCTGCAGCTAGGTGATGGCACCAGTTCATCAGATGAGGAGGACTTCTTCTCTGCCATGAAGACGTCTCAAGCACAAGAAAGCTCCAAACAGCTGGACGGATACCTGGCCTGTTCAGCTGATCATATGGAGTTGCTCAAGTTCTTCCCGGCAGTCTGTAAGCTGTCTCTGAGGCTAAACACCCTTACCTTCATCAGCTGCATGTGAAAGGCTGTTCATCATTGCAGGACTTGTTTTCAGCCCCAGGAGAACAAGGCTGGATTCCAGAAACTTTGAAAACTAGCTTTTACTAAAGATGAACTGTAAATTCTTCAACTTCAAGTAATGACAGCTTAACGCTAGCAAGCCCAAGGACACGGATGCCGTATGCGTTTTGTTAATTTATGCATCTCATGAGTGGCACAGTGGTCTAAAGCACTGCATCGCAGTGCTAGCTGTGCCACTAGAGATCCTGGTTCGAATCCAGGCTCTGTCGTGGCCGCGACCGGGAGACCCATGGGGCGGCGCACAATTGGCCCAGCGTCGTCCAGGGTAGGGGAGGGAATGGCCGGCAGGGATGTAGCTCAGTTGGTAGAGCATGGTGTTTGTAACGCCATGGTTGTGGGTTCGATTCCCACAGGGGGCCAGTATGAAAAATAAAAAAAATATGTATGCACTCACTAACTGTAAGTCGCTCTGGATAAGAGCATCTGCTAAATGACGTAAAATGTTTAAACTCACAAGTTATAGGTGTCCATGTTACAAAGGCATGACCTGACACACTCATTTCTAATACAGTTCTATCAGTGGTGATATCCTAATATTCCTACAGTGAGGTTCTGTACATGTACTTTTGATAAGCTCATCAACATTTTTTAAAAATGTATAGGGTTCTATTATATGATGTTTTTTCTAAAGCAAAGTGACTGTGATTGTAAGTGCTTAGGTTTACTGGCTGTATTCCTTCATTATTAAGGCATAATTCTATTTTTTCTGTAAGAGATGTATTTTGAAGTGTTGCCTATTTGAGAATCCACATTATTTTATTTATCTGAGCTCTTCTTGTATCCGTAAGACTGTTACCTTTCAGAAAATCTCAAACCAAATAAAAGATCTGGATTTACGGCTTCTTACGTTTCATACTTTTACTTTTGATACTTAAGTACATTTACCTTACGGCTATTTAAATATCAGGTACTTTAAAACTTTTATTCAAGTAGTATTCTATTGGGTGACTTTCAATTGAGTCATTTTCCAGTAAGGTATCTTTACTTTTACTCAAGTATGGCTTTTGGGTACTTTTTCCACCAGTGCTTAATATAAGGAATTTGATGTATAACATTTACTTTTACTTTTTACTATTACTCAAGTATGATGATTGAGTACTTTTTCCACCACTGTACTTAAGTACATTTAAAAACATACTTTTAGACTTTTACTCAAGTAGTATTTTACTTGGTGACTTTCACTTTTACTTGAGTAATCTTTACTTTTACTCAAGTATGACAATTGAGTACTTTTTCCACCACTGGTATTATGGAGGCTTAGTTGATTGTTCATGCAAGGCTTGAAGTCTAAGTTGGAGAAAATTAGGTATTAGGTGTGGGTGAATGATTGGTGTATGTTGGGGGTGGGTTTTGTGTGTGAAGGTTTGTATTCCTGATCTATTGACATGAGGGGGGTGTGTACCTTATTTGAGTGTTTATTGATGTTAGCTAATCACTGACTACTGTGTGTCCTACAGACTAATCATGCTGCTGCTGATGATGACACCAGCTTTAGTAGTACAGAGCCTCTAGACCCATTGGATGAAAGCTTTCAGCCGGGAACAAGCTCAAGCTCAGCCTCATCTGACTGAAACAAGCCAGGACAGCCAAAGGATTTATGAAAGCACAATACCCTCTTGAGAAAACATAATCACCAATACACTAAACTGTCTACAAGCCAAGTGCTCCTCAAACTTTTCACACCCTTGCAGCTAGTTCTTCAGCGTGGGGGAGAGGTGCTGTTAGGGTACTCTTCTAGCGTATTCACTATTGTTGGCAGTGCTTGTCTACTCAACAGCACAACTGTAGGTGCTCATACACAAAAATACATGACTAGACTGTCTACATGTCAAGCCCCCCTCAAACCTTTCACATCTTTGCTAACAGTCCATTTCAATGCCCTCTTATTGACTGAGTGTAACAAAACACATACCAGTCTACTGTACCCTTTTTTGTTTACAGATGAACATGGTTTCTTTTACTGTATGGTTCCACATCATCATGATCAGTCTTTATGTATTTCCAGGAGACTTGCAGTACAAACAAATCTTCTGCAAGAGGTCGAAGTGTGGGTGGTAAATAAAGTGTTAGAGCCCTTAACCCACCACTTCAGGGATAGGCTTGTCCACTTGGCTGTCGAGTGCAGAAAGGACCAGACGGTTGTCTACAAGGAGCTAGAGTCACAGCTCTCGAAACCCAACATCCCTGCCAACATCGCCAAAGCGTGCTAAACCACCTGCAATTAACCAACGCAAGAGGTTCACCAGCTGAAGAACATTCTGAAACCAACAAACTTCAACATCCATATTCAGTAAGACTGATGTTGTAGTATAATATACATTGCCTAGTATGCTCACAACTGCATTATGGTATAGAAAGTATTCATACCCCTTGATTTATTCCACATTTTGTTGTGTTACAGCCGAATTCAAAATAGATTAAATAGATTTTTTTCCTCACCCATCTACACAAAATACCCCATAAATGACAAAGTGAAAACATGTTTTTAGATTTTTATTCCAAATGTATTGAAAATTAAATACAGAAATAAACAATTTACATAAGTATTCACACCCCTGAGTCAATACTTTGTAGAAGCACCTTTGGTGGCGATTACAGCTTTGAATCGTCTTGGGTATGTCTATCAGCTTTGCACATCTGGATTTGGGTTTTTTCTCCCATTCTTCCTCACATATTTTCTCAAGCTCTGTTAAGTTAGATGGGGAGTGGCGGTGAACAGCAATCTTCAAGTTTTCCACGGGATTCAAGTCTGGGCTTTGGCTGGCCACTAAAGGATTTTCACATTCATGTTCTGAAGCCATTCCAGCATTACCTTGGCTGTATGCTTGGGGTCATTGTCCTGATGGTACATAAATCTTTGCCCCCAGTCTAAGGCCATTTGCACTCTAAAGCAGGTTCTCATCAAGGATTTGCCTGTATTTGGCTCCGTTCATTATTCCCTCTATCATTTTCCAGTCTCCCAGTCCCTGCCGCTGAAAAGCATCCCCATAGCATGATGCTGCCACCACCATGCTTCACGGCAGAGGTCTGCGTGGGACTGATTTCTTCATCTTGCTCCTGCCCGCTCCCGCAGCTTTTCATACTGGCTTTCTGTCCGACTCCCACCCGCTACCGCAAGAACTGGTCCTGAACCCAACCGCAGTCCCGCAATGTTATTTTAGGTGCATATGACGCAGCTCACTTGCCAGCCATGGTCCCTGCAATTTTGCGCCTATAGGCAATATTAAAATGAGCAAAAATAACCTACAAAATAGCGTAGTTTAAATTACCAGAGATTCTCACATGGCCCATTACATTAAGCTATTGGTAATACTGGGCTATATCAGCCAATATGCTAGACATAGTTTGAAGAGAGCAGCCCTCTACTTCACGGTAGGGATGGTGTTAGATGGGTGATGAGCTGTGTCTGGTTTTCTCCAGACATAGCGCTTTGCATTCAAGCCAAAGAGTTACATTTTTGTCTCCTCAGACCACATAATATTTTGCCTTATGCTCTCAGTCTTTCATGTGCCTTTTTGTAAACTCCAGGTGTGCTGTCAACTGCCTTTTTCTCAGGAGTTGCTTCCGACTGGGCACTCTCCCATAAAGCCCAGATTGGTGAAATGCTGTAGAGACTGTTGTCGTTCTGGCAGGTTCTCCCATCTCAGCCAAGGAACTGTAGTTCTGTCGGAGTGGTCATTGAGTTATTTGTCACCTCCCTGACAAAGGTCCTTCTTGCCCGGTTGCTCAGATTGGTCAGACGGCCAGCTCTAGGCAGAGTCTTTTTTTTAAATTTCCCAATGATGGAGACCACTGTTCTCTTGGAAACTTTCAACACTCTAGAAATGGTTTTATACCCTTCCCCAGATATATGCCTCATCACAATTCTATCTCAGAGATCTATGGACAGTTCCTTGGACATCATGGTATAGTTTCTGCTTTGACATGCACTGTCAACTGTGGGACCTTATATAGACAGGAGTTTCTTTCTAAATCATGTCCAAACAATTGAATCATGTTGTAGTGACATCGAGGATGAGCAAAGGAAATTGGATGCGCCTGAGCTCAATTTGGAGTGTCAAGGTGTGAATACTTATGTAAATTACATTTCTGTATTTCATTTGAAATAAATTAGCAAAAATTTCAGAAATAAATTTTTGACTTCGTCATGATGGGGTATTGTGTGTAGATGGATGAGATTTTGTATTTATTTAATTATTTTTGAATTCAGGCTGTAACACAACAAAATGTAGAATCATTGATCTAAAGTTTAAAAGCAACAATCTTTCACATGCATTATTTAAAAAAACTGTGCCACTCAACAAATGATGATCATTTGAAACGTAACTTCTTGTTGAAAGTTAATCTTGATGGGCGATGTTAACAAATTAGCAAACACATCCTCCTTGTTAACACAATACAACAAAAGCTAGCTAGACCATGGGAAAACTAGGCTACTGCTCGCGCTCTCAGGAGTGACGTGTCTAGGCCTTCGAGAAGGTGGAAGTTTTAAAAAGAATATTGCAAAAACGGTCCCACCCATTCCAAGTCAAAATATGATCGGTTGATTTCCCTGTCACGCCAAAATTCTGCCCTAATACAGTTGAAGGGCAGATGCCTTCTGTTAAGTTTCTGAGGGCCGAGCCAATGGCTGACTTAGGGTAGCTAGAAGCCGAAAAATGTGAAGTTGATCGATCCCCGTCGAGGGAGGATACGTTTTTTTTTGTATATGACATTAAACATTCTTATGATGACTATACATTTTGTTGTCTTCTTCAATTCTTGGACATTTTCTCATAAAAAGTATATTTCAACACTTTCTGCTCAGGCAAATTTGCCGAACTGCTAAACTTGGAACCAATCAGAACTCCCATACATTCCCCTTGTGATGAAGGCAGCCAATGGCCTGCTTCTATATACGATGTAAACACAGCCTCTTGTGAAAACGTGAGCTGCTGTCTGATGATGTTGTTTTTTCGCGTTAATTGGAACTTATTTTGTTATTTTGTTTCTGCCACCGTCTCTTACGACCAAAAAGAGCTTCTGGATATCAGGACAGCAATTACTCACCTCGTACTGGATGAATACTTTTTATTCAACGAGTCGGATGCGAAGGATTTACTTCAGACACCCGAAAAGGCCCAAATCCGTGTCATTTGCAGGAGAAAGAGACAGAGATATCGGGGACGTAGGTCGGGGTGCCTTATAAGGATCCGATGGCGTGTGGGTAATATGCCTCTTCCATCAGTCCTATTAGCCAACGTACAATCATTGGATAACAAAATTGATGAGCTACGATCACGAATATCCTACCAATGGGACATTAAAAACTGTAATATCTTATGTTTCACCGAGTCGTGGCTGAACGACGACATGGATAACATACAGCTGGCGGGGTTTACACTGCATCGGGAAGATAGAACAATGGCCTATGGTAAGACAAGGGGTGGCGGTCTGTGTATATTTGTAAACAACAGCTGGTGCACGAAATCTAATATTAAGGAAGTCTCTAGGTTTTGCTCGCCTGTGGTAGAGCATCTCATGATAAGCTGTAGACCACACTATTTACCAAGAGAGTTTTAATCTATATTTTTCATAGCTGTCTATTTACCACCACAAACCGATGCTGGCACTAAGACGACACTCACTGAGCTGTATAAGGCCATAAGCAAACAGGAAAACGCTCATCCAGAGGCGGCACTCCTAGTGGCCGGGGACTTTAATGCAGGGAAACTTAAATCTGTTTTACCTCATTTCTACCAGCATGTTAAATGTGCTACACGAGGAAAAAACTCTATAGACCACCTTTACTCCACACACAGAGACGCGTACAAAGCTCTCTCACGCCCTCCGTTAGGCAAATCTGACCATAATCCTATCCTCCTGACTCCTGCTTACAAGCAAAAACTAAAGCAGGAAGCACCAGTGACTCGGTCAGTAAAGAAGTGTTCAGATGACACAGATGCTAAGCTACAGGACTGTTTTGCTAGCACAGACTGGAATATGTTCCGGGATTCTTCAGATGGCATTGAGGAGTACAACACATCAGTCACTGGCTTCATCAATAAGTGCATCGATGAAGTCGTCCCCACAGTGACCATACGTACCTACCCCAACCAGAAGCCATGGATTACAGGCAACATCCGCACTGAGCTAAAGGGTAGAGCTGCCGCTTTTAAGGAGCGAGACTCTAACCCGGATACTTATAAGAAATCCCGCTATGCCCTCAGACGAACCATGAAACAGGCAAAGCGTCAATACAAGACTAAGACTGAATCTTACTACACCGGCTGCGACGCTCGTCGGGTGTGGCAGGGCTTGCAAACAAATAGCAAGTGTCTCAGGCAGTATTTGAAGTATCAAAATATAGTGTAACCTACCAATCAATGTATATCAACTTCCGTGGAGGGCACAATCTTGCAATGTTGCAGTCCAGAAATGAGAGCTTTACCATCTATGCCAAAAGCCTGGGCCTCTGATGGAGACTTTAGAACTGTCATCAACACATGCTGCACTATTCCCCCTTCTCTCTAGGAGCATATGTGTGCCTAGGCCCCATAGGCCTATCGAAAGGATCCCACCCTGGTCATCAATGTAGCTGACCGATGTAGCGAGAGACAAGCCCCTTAGCAGAATGCAATCTAAAGCTTGTGTGGTCCAGAGACGAGAACTCTACCATCTATGGCAAAAGCCTGGGCTCCTGACGAGGACAATAGGATTATCCTCACTGCATGTTACAATAGTACAATTATCTGTTTGTCACCTGTTAAACTCCGTAGCGGTGCATGGGAAAAATCACTGGGAAAGCCAGGGAAAAAATGCCATATTACAACCTATGTGTTGTGATAATTGCGTTGTTTGCTATATAAACCTGTTAGTTCATATGCCTTGCCATCGGCCTAAGACCAAGACAATAAGACCGTGGCAGAATAAATTCAACCACACCTTTGTTTCATCACAAAACCAGAGAGCAACATCTGTCCGGTGAAGTCCACAAAACATATAGCATGTAACAAATAGTTACATAACCTACAGCATGGTCAACCAATTAATGTTTCCGACATTTTCGGACTACTAAACAACTATTGATGTAGAATCACAGAGAGTTACCACAAGTCGCAAAGAAAACAGGAGCTGCCTCCACTATTCCAGCAACATTTAAACTTCAACATCATCTAATCACCTACACTTAGTCTAATACAGTGACAACTAGAAGATATCAAAAACTATTTAGTCCAATCAACGTAAGCTAAATATGATGTGGCTGTCCATGGCACTGATTTCTGTGTGTGTGTGTGTGTGTGTGTGTGTGTGTGTGTGTGTGTGTGTGTGTGTGTGTGTGTGTGTGTGTGTGTGTGTGTGTGTGTGTGTGTGTGTGTGTGTGTGTGTGTGTGTGTGTGTGTGCGTGCATGCATGCAAGTAGAAAAAACACACTGACTCACCCTACTTAGGTAGAGAAATGCCAGTGCCATCCTCCTTGTTCATGTTGCCTAAACGGTCTATGACTGTCATACAGTACATGCTTTACGTTTTTGTTGTCCTAGGCTACCTGGCTGAAATGCTTGCTCGCCAGCCTAACTTCCTTTCAAGGGCAACGATGCGCCAGGCCAGATAGTTAACATTAGCCTACTACATCTAGCTACATGTTGAACTTCCATCCTCTCAGGCCAGTGGCACAATGTATGAATTTATGGTTGGATCAAAATCACTGTTATAATCATTGGCCAATACGGAGAATTAAGTCAAACCACAAGTCCAAATCCTTATCTCCATCCATGGCTAATTTAGGAAATCGCTAGCTTGCCACTGGAGGACAGCGACACAACGAGATGTAACAATTCAAGTTCTGTCAATGACGTTTGGATTCAATGCTACGGGCAGCAACAATGTCATATTCTAATTGAAAGACATTTATGAAACACAGAGAGACGAAATATACATTATTTAGTATATATATATTTTTTAATATTTTGGGGAAGCCTGACTTCCCTTGGCATCCATGAATACACACAACTGGTTAAAGTGATTCTACATTGAATTTAGTCTTCGAGATGCTCATACAAGCACGTGTACCTGTAGTTGGTGTTCTTCAACTCTAAAATGAACTAGATGCATATGTGGTCCCAATGTCTAAATAGTGACTGCAGGGCTAGTTCAAACTGCAGTAGGATGGTTCTCCTCACAGGTGAGTGAATCAGCCCATGCTTGGTGAAAGCACTTGGTTGATATCTGGGAGTAGGACACAGGAGAGCTGAATAGATCATGTGAGACAAAAGTGAGAGAGAATAATTAATAAAATGAATAATCACAGCAAAGTAATGTAGTTTGTGAGCTAGAAAATGAAAATCCTGACAGTCTGAGGCAGGGTGCTCTGCAATCATCATACTCTATTGACAGGGATAATGTGGCATTTCTTAATTGTCAGTATGAATGAAATTAGTGGGTCCTGCCTTGACGACTGTATTAGACTTACACTACATGTCCTATAGTTTTTTGTAGTCTTAAATTATTATTTGGAATAAACGGATAGCTAAAACGCTCCTTGTCCCGGAATGACATGCTAGCTAGTGATAAAGCTATCTGCTCCTGCTAGCTAGCAATAGATCTACTTGTTACATTTACATTTTAGTCATTTAGCAGATGCTCATATCCAGAGCGACTTACAGTTAGTGAGTGCATACATTTTCATACTGGCCCCCCGTGGGAAACGAACCCACAACCCTGGCATTGCAAGCGCCATGCTCTACCAACTGAGCTACACAGGGCTCAGGTTGTTGTGCTCTAAATTGGGAGTCATTTTACAGCTTGCATTGATGGTATCACGTTTCTATAACTAAATAGTTACATATAAAAAGAAAAAAAAGACTTTACTTGATAGCAGTTTGTCGGACGGAGATCTTTCTCGATATGTCACCAGTTGTCTACTACTTTAGATATGGATAACGTGATTGCAGACATGATCAGCAGAGATAGTACCATGGATAGTACACAAGTTTTGATTGGTTTACAGTTTAGTACTCTGCCGCGTTTGCCTGTCCAGCTAGCGAACATAAAAGGAAGTATTTAGAAAAAGTTAGCAAGAATTGACATTGCCAACAAACGGAAGTGTTCAGAATAAATAAATATACACAATATATAAAAACCTGCTCTTCCCTCGACAGACATCGATCTCGAAAACTAAAGCAGATAGCTTGCTACGGCCCACCACCTACAAATTAAAATCCTGAATGGATGAAATCAGAATATCATGTAAATTATAGAAAATATTAAATAGAAATTAAAAACAAAATTTAAATAAAAAATAATTGTATAAATCCTTAGGTCTTCTCTGAAGGCGTAGAAGGTCCTTATGGTTCCCCACTGGATGTAATATCGTTGCATAATCACAGAAAACGTCCCCTGAGTGCTTCTCTGGCATTACCCCAGAGTAAAGAGGTGGAAACATGCCTGTTCAACCAGAAAGGACATCCACATAGTACCCTCAAATAAAACAGCACAGCAACAGCAATATTTGTATATGCCTGAGGAAAGTTAGCTGTGACTGACACTGTCTCACCATCCACTGAGTTATTTATACACATCAAACTCTGACCCTCTCATCACATGGGAAGACAAGGGGCTACCCCAGTGTGCAGTGTGTGTGTGTTAGGCCTGGGCGGTATACTGTATTTTACCGGTATTGATGCACAGACCTGTTTACCTTCTATAATGATATTTCAATGTTTGGTTTTTTAAATGTGATACTCCACTTCGTTTTTATAGTTTATTCTGCTACTTGAGTCGTCTCAATCCCTCTTTCTCACCAAGCCCCACCCCGTCACTCAACGAGATCACTTGATGACCGTTCACTCTTCACCATTCACTCTTCAGTCTGTATGGTCAATGCAGCCAATGCAACAATATGTTGACAACGATGCTGCTTTCCACTCTGTTTCTTAATATAAATCCAAAAACATTCTATAATTCCACTTTTATTTTGTGTATCTTACTGTCTGCAAACAGCTAGTCTGTCTTTTCTTAGCAAGTTGTGGCTAAAATAAATTGTGTTAGCTGATAATGCTAATCGCTAGTTAGCTGGCTAGCTAGCTAGCTAATAAAACTACTGAGTCAGAGCAAACATAGCTAGCTAATTCAGCCTTATATCAGTGCTGGTGTACGCCTAAATCAGCATGTTGGTTGTGTAACAGTATCTTCTAAATCAGAGGCAAAGCATGAATATGTTAGCTAAATTAAGTAAGAGAAACCATTTAATGTAGCCAAAGATTATAGGGTACCACAACACTGGTCCATGTTCATATCATCAAGAAAGGGATTGACTTCCAGTGTACAAAGTGAATATGCTTCTGCTTCTTTCTGGGACCAAACTCTTTCAAACCTTTTTAATTTAAAAGTTTAAAAGATTATAGATCGGCCTGTAAATAGAGGCAGATGAAGTCTGAATCCTGTGAAGGTGAAAGACAGTCAACTGATAGACCTGTTGAGGAATGCTTGGCGAGTTAGCTGGTTAGCTAGCCTAGCTATAGACTAAGCTGGCTAGCTACCTTGAATGGCAATAACAGAAACACCTAACCGCTAAAACATATGGACTGTAGAAACCTATGCAGTGGTGAGAAAAGTTTGGAGCCGAATTTATCAAAGAAAGAAAGTGCCAACAGCATGGCTAATCTTATGACGGAGATAAGGAGTTTAGGTACAAAGATGGAAAAAACGATGGATGAAATTAAGCTGAGTATTGAAAAAGGAATGAATAGCAAAGTTGACCGCTTACGTGACTCTTTGGAGAAAGCCATACAGGACAATCATTCAGCTTAGCTGACTCAACTGGAGAATAATAGCAAGCAGCTACGAGACCCAATAGCCCTTGAAGTTGGACGTCTGGAGACCCGCGTAGAATCCCTAGAATCTGGGAGAACAGGCGCTGTGAAGACAACAAAGTTAGACCCAGATGTGTCTATCATAGTGGTAGGACTGCCAGCCGTTGAAAACGAGGACTTAATCTCCAAAGTGAACCAGCTGATATTGGTAGGCTAGGCTGCGAAACAGAGGTGATTACAGCTGAAAGGATGAGGGAGAGAGGCAAAGGTCCCGGTGTCATGAAGGTGGAATGTCAGTCTGTGTTGGAGAAAGTGGCCCTGTTACAGAAGAAACAAAAGCTGCGAGGCCATCCTGATTATGACAAAGTCTTCCTTTCATCAGCCAAGTCCCACACCGATCGCCAAATAAAATTGAAATTCAAGACGCTGCTGAGGGAAATCCCAGGAGGAAAGGACTATTTCATCACGGGAAGCAGACAGGTCATGAAACGAGACCAACCTGAGGGACAACGCAGGCCTCTGCCCTCTAGTTATGAACGTGTCTCCCTCTGCCATTTGGACGCATCGTATTATACACCGAGAGCAACTGGCGGCAAAAGAGCTGAGCACAGAACTCGGAGATACTGTATACTGCAGCAGGTAACTTCGATTGTAAAATACACATCAAACCACATCCACAGCGCGCACGCCTGTTCGCAAAACTATGTGGAGATATGGGATCAAAGCATGACAATATTCTATTTCACACTGAGGCTTGGTGGTTATCGAGGGAGAGTATTGGGAAATGTTTTTTGCATTGAGAGAGGAACCGTTGTCATTACAATGGATGTAAAAAAAAAAAAAAAGACGGTTGACTTTCTGTGTAATAAAAATAAAATGTGCCTCCTTGCTTAGGTAACAGACATTCACTAAGTATTTAGTCAGCCACCAATTGTGCAAGTTCTCCCACTTAAAAAGATGAGAGGCCTGTAATTTCCATCATAGGTACACGTCAACTATGACAGACAAATTGAGAAAAAAAGATCCTGAAAATCACATTGTAGGATTTTTAATGAATTTATTTGCAAATTATGGTGGAAAATAAGTATTTGGTCACCTAAAAACAAGCAAGATTTCTGGCTCTCACAGACCTGTAACTTCTTCTTTAAGAGGCTCCTCTGTCCTCCACTCGTTACCTGTATTAATGGCACCTGTTTGAACTCAAACAGTCACACTCCAAACTCCACTATGGCCAAGACCAAAGAGCTGTCAAAGGACACCAGAAACAAAATTGTAGACCTGCACCAGGCTGGGAATACTGAATCTGCAATAGGTAAGCAGCTTGGTTTGAAGAAATCAACTGTGGGAGCAATTATTAGGAAATGGAAGACATACAAGACCACTGATAATCTCCCTCGATCTGGGGCTCCACGCAAGATCTCACCTCGTGGGGTCAAAATTATCACAAGAACGGTGAGCAAAAATCCCAGAACCACACGGGGGGACCTAGTGAATGACCTGCAGAGAGCTGGGACCAAAGTAAGAAAGCCTACCATCAGTAACACACTACGCCGCCAGGGACTCAAATCCTGCAGTGCCAGGCGTGTCCCCCTGCTTAAGCCAGTACATGTCCAGGCCCGTCTGAAGTTTGCTAGAGTGCATTTGGATGATCCAGAAGAGGATTGGGAGAATGTCATATGGTCAGATGAAACCAAAATATAACTTTTTGGTAAAAACTCAACTCGTCGTGTTTGGAGGACAAAGAATGCTGAGTTGCATCCAAAGAACACCATACCTACTGTGAAGCATGGGGTGGAAACATCATGCTTTGGGGCTGTTTTTCTGCAAAGGGACCATGACGACTGATCCGTGTAAAGGAAAGAATGAATGGGGCCATGCATCGTGAGATTTTGAGTGAAAACCTCCTTCCATCAGCAAGGGCATTGAAGATGAAACGTGGCTGGGTCTTTCAGCATGACAATGATCCCAAACACACCGCCCGGGCAACGAAGGAGTGGCTTCGTAAGAAGCATTTCAAGGTCCTGGAGTGGCCTAGCCAGTCTCCAGATCTCAACCCCATAGAAAATCTTTGGAGGGAGTTGAAAGTCTGTGTTGCTAAGCGACAGCCCCAAAACATCACTGCTCTAGAGGAGATCTGCATGGAGGAATGGGCCAAAATACCAGCAACAGTGTGTGAAAACCTTGTGAAGACTTACAGAAAACGTTTGACCTGTGTCATTGCCAACAAAGGGTATATAACAAAGTATTGAGAAACTTTTGTTATTGACCAAATACTTATTTTCCACCATAATTTGCAAATAAATTCATTAAAAATCCTACAATGTGATTTTCTGGAAAAAATTCTCATTTTGTCTGTCATAGTTGACGTGTACCTATGATGAAAATTACAGGCCTCTCTCATCTTTTTAAGTGGGAGAACTTGCACTATTGGTGGCTGACTAAATACTTTTTCCCCACTGTACATATACATATACACACATATATATATATATATATATACACAAAAGTATGTGGACATCCCTTTAAATTAGTGGATTCGGCTATTTCAGCCACACCCGTTGCAGACAGGTGTGTAAAATCGAGCACACAGCCATGCAATCTCCATAGACAAACATTGGCAGTAAAATGGCCTTCCTGAAGAGCTCAGTGACTTTAAACGTGGCACCGTCATAGGATGCCACCTTTCCAACAAGTCAGTTCATCAAATTTCTGCCCTGCTAGAGCTGCCCCGGTCAACTGAAAGTGCTGTTATTATGAAGTGGAAACGTCTAGGAGCAACAACGGCTCAGCCGCGAACTGGTAGGCCACACAAGCTCACAGAACGGGACCACCGAGAGCTGAAGCGCGTAGCGCGTAAAAATCTTCTGTCCTCGGTTGCAACACTCACTACAGTTCCAAACTGCCTCTGGAAGCAACGTCAGCACAAGACTGTTCGTCGGCAGCTTAATGAAATGGGTTTCCATGGCCGAGCAGCCGCACACAAGCCTAAGATCACTATGCACAATGCCAAGCGTCGGCTGGAGTGGTGTAAAGCTCGCCGCCATTGGAGCAGTGGAAACTCGTTCTCTGGAGTGATGAATCATGCTTCACCATCTGGCAGTCCAACGGACAAATCTGGGTTTGGCGGATGCCAGGAGAACGCTACCTGCCCAAATGCATAGTGCCAACTGTAAAGTTTGGTGGAGGAGGAATAATGGTCTGTGGCTGTTTTTACATTGTCCGGGCAAGTTCCATTAGTTCCAGTGAAGGGAAATCTTAACGCTACAGCATACAATGACATTATAGACGATTCTGTGCTTCCAACTTTGTGGCAACAGTTTGGGGAAGGCTCTTTCCTGTTTCAGCATGATAATGCCCCTGTGCACAAAGCGAGGTCCATTCAGAAATGGTTTGTCGAGATCGGTGCGAAATAACTTGACTGGCCTGTACAGAGCCCTGACCTCAACCCCATCGAACACCCTTGAGATGAATTGGAACGGCAGGCCTAATTGCCCAAAATCAGTGCCCGCAGCAATGTTCCACAATCTAGTGGAAAGCTGTTCTAGCAGCAAAGGGGGGACCAACTCCATATTAATGCCCATGATTTTGGAATGAGATGTTCGACGAGCAGGTGTCCACATACTTTCGGTCATGTAGTGTATTTGGGAAACTGAACGAACTGAACGCAAGAATGCAGTGGAAATACAAAAACATTCTTCAGATGAGTGACTGAATCAGTGGATTCCCATGGCTGTGCATGTTTCTAACAGAAAACAGCATCAGTAAATGTCCCACACGAGTGATGACTGCTCACCTCCAACGCTTGGAAGAGCACTTTGGGACCTACTTCCCAATCCGTTTGACTGTAATCCTGGCTCAGTTGACATTCCGTTAAGTGAAATTGAAGAGCTGATCGAGCTGTCATGTGACCGAATGCATTCACGGGTCACTACGGAGGGGTTTTGGTTCCTGCCGTCTCCCTCTGAGCATTGATGCCGCGTTCAAAACAACTGCCAACTCGGAACTCAGAAATCTCCGACTTCCGACTTCAGTGCGTTCAAGACAACCCAGAACTCGGAAACAAGCAAGCTCCGACTGGGAAAAATCGGAATTCCAACTCAGGAACCCGGGCCTCTTTCTAGAGCTCCGACTTTCCAACCTGAAGATCAATGACGTCATGATTTGACCTCGTATTTTTCAAAGTTCCCAGTCGTCTTGAAAGCACCATTAAACTCATGGTACCCTTTGTCAGCTCATATCTGTGTGAAGCTGGATTTAGTGCTCTCGTCTACATTAAAACAATATATCGATCCAGGTTGGATGTGACAGTAGAGATGAGGTGCGCACTGTCGACCATGCCCCCAGACTTTGAGAACCTCCGACACGACATGCATCAAGCACACCCATCTCATTAGAGGTGGTGAGATAAGATACATTATTTCAGACTGATTTGCAATGGACTGTCATAGCCCCAGATTAAAAGTATGTGACAGTGAGTTGAGAAGAAAATCAGAAATACTGTTCGAAATGTTTTTTCAAGTGACTGCCATAGCCCCAAATAAAAATGTAAACACTGGCTGTTAATTAACAACATTTCACATGGTTGGGGTCGCAAGAATTTTCAGATATCAAAATGGGGTCGTGGGCCAAAAAAGTTTCGGAACCCCTGGACTACCTTGAACAATAAGTTACGAACAACAATACTACAATCCTTAAGCACTGACATTATCTCAATAAATGAAAAGCATTTGAGTCTGCAAGAAACTATTGACATTGAAGGGTATGGACAACAGAAAAACTCACGTGAAAGCCCCCCGGGGGCTCTGGGGGAGTGGAGATATGTGTAAAGTCTGATATGATGAAAGCATACAGTGCATTCGGAAAGTATTCAGACCCCTCGAACATCCCAGGAGAGACCTGAAAATAGCTGTGCAGCGACACTCCCCATCCAACCTGACAAAGTTTGAGAGGATCTGCAGAGAAGAATGGGAGAAACTCCCCAAATACAGGTGTGCCAAGCGTGTAGTGTCATACCCAAGTAGACTCGAGGCTGTAATCGCTGCCAAAGGTGCCTCAACAAAGTACTGAGTAAAGTGTCTGAATACTTATGTAAATGTAATATTTCTGTTTTTTATGGGGTATTCTGTGTAGATTGAAGAAAAAAATCAATTTTATCAATTTTATAATAAGGCTGTACCATAACAATGTGGAAAAAGTCAAGGGGTCTGAACACTTTCTGAATGCACTGTATAAAATAGAAATAATCGATAAAGCCATAGAAATAATTATTGGTTTGCACTTTGAGCATTAGTCAGATGATTGTTTTGTTGTGTTATTTGCCACCTGAACAGTCCACATGGGGTAGAGATTAATCCTCCTTCTATAGTCATTTGTTAAGTATACCTACTGTACAGTGCATTCAGAAAGTATTCAGACCCCTTAACTTTTTCCACTTTGTTACGTTACAGCCTTATTATAAAATTGATTAAATAAAAAATTTCCCTCATCAATCTACACACAATACCCCATAATGACAAAAACGGAAATACCTTATTTACATAAATATTCAGATCCTTAGATATGAGACTCAAAATTGAGCTCAGATGTATTCTGTTTCCACTGATCATCCTTGAGATGTTTCTATAACTTGATTGGAGTCCACCTGTGGTAAATTCAATTGATTGGACATGATATGGAAAGGCACACACCTGTCTATATAAAGGTCCCACAGTTGACAGTGCATGTCAGAGCAAAAACCAAGCCATGAGGTTGAAGGAATTGTCCGTAGAGCTCCGAGACAGGATTGTGTCGAGGCACAGATCTGGGGAAGGGTACCAAACATTTCTGCAGCATTGAAGGTCCCCAAGAACACAGTGGCCTCCATCATTCTCAAATGGAATTAGTTTGGAACCACCAAAACTCTTCTTAGAGCTGGCCGCCCGGCCAAACTTAGCTTTCGGGGGAGAAGGGCCTTGGTCAGGGAGGTGACCAAGAACCCGATGGTCACTCTGACAGAGCTAAAGAGTTCCTCTGTGGAGATGGGAGAACCTTCCAGAAGGACAACCATCTCTGCAGCAGTCCACCAATCAGGCCTTTATGGTAGAGTGGCCAGACGAAAGCCACTCCTCAGTAAAAGGCACATGACAGCCCGCTTGGAGTTTACCAAATGGCACCTAAAGGACTAAGACCATGATAAACAAGTTTCTTGGTCTGATGAAACCAAGATTGAACTCTTTGGCCTGAATGCCAAGTGTCACATCTGGAGGAAACCTGCACCATCCCTATGGTGAAGCATTGTGGTGGCAGCATCATGCTGTGGGGATGTTTTTCAGCGGCAGGGACTGGGAAACTAATCAGGATTGAGGGAAAGATGAATGGAGCAAGTACAGAGAGATCATTGATGGAAACCTGCTCCAGAGCACTCAGGACATCAGACTGGGGCAAAGGTTCACCTTCCAACAGGACAACAACCCTAAGCACACAACCAAAGCAACGCAGGAGTGGCTTCTGGACAAGTCTCTGAATGTCCTTGAGTGGCCCAGCCAGAGCCCGGACTTGAACCCGATCTAACATCTCTGGAGAGACCTGAAAATAGTTGTGCAGAGACGCTCCCTATCCAACCCGACAGAGCTTGAGAGGATCTGCAGAGAAGAATGGGAGGAACTCCCCAAATACAGGTGTGCCAAGCTTCATACCCAAGAAGACTTGAGGCTGTAATCACTGCCAAAGGTGCTTCAACAAAGTACTGAGTAAAGGGTCTGAATACTTATGTAAATGTGATATTTCAGCTTTGGCATTATGGGGTATTGTGTGTACATTGATGAGGGAAAAAAACTATTTAAATCAATTTTAGAATTAGGCTGTAATGTACCAAAATGTGGAAAAAGTCAAGGGGTCTGAATACTTTCCAAATGCACTGTATATACAGAAGCAGATGCAATTTACATATGTGGGGATCTTAAGAGTCGAATTGGGAGGATAGATGACTGTATAAATGATATTGATGATATTCCATCACGTGTTGCTTTGGATGACTTTGTTAATAATCACGGGGAGATCCTTTTAGAATTCCTTCGGGACTCTAAAATGTGTATCATCAATGGAAGGATATGCCCCTTAAGCGATAACTTTAAATCCATATCTAGCAAAGGAAAAGCTGTGGTGGATTATATACTTACCCTCCATGACCGTCTTACCTCCTACACAGATGGTTGACATGGAATCACTGGCCACTTTAATAATGGAACACTAACCACTTTAATAATGTTTACATACTGCTTTACTCATCTCACATGTACAGTTGAAGTCGGAAGTTTACATACACCTTAGCCAAATACATTTAAACTCAGTTTTTCACAATTCCTGACATTTAATCCTAGTAAAGATTCCCTGCCTTAGGTCAGTTAGGATCACCACTTTATTTTAAGAATGTGAAATGTCAGAATAATAGTAGAGAGAATGATTTATTTCAGCTTTTATTTCTTTCATCACATTCCCACTGGGTCAGAGGTTTACATTCACTCAATTAGTATTTGGTAGCATTGCCTTTAAATTGTTTAACAGGTCAAACGTTTCGTGTAGCCTTCCACAAGCTTCCCACAATAAGTTGGGTGAATTTTGGCCCATTCCTCCTGACAGAGCTGGTGTAACTGAATCAGGTTTGTATGCCTCCTTGCTCACACACGCTTTTTCAGTTCTGCCCACACATTTTCTATAGTATTGAGGTCAGGGCTTTGTGATGGCCACTCCAATACCTTGACTTTGTTGTCCTAAAGCCATTTTGCCACAACTTTGGAAGTATGCTTGGGGTCATTGTCCATTTGGAAGACCCATTTGCGACCAAGCTTTAACTTCCTGACTGATGTCTTGAGATGTTGCTTCAATATATCCACATAATTTTCCTTCCTCATGATGCCATCTATTTTGTGAAGTGCACCAGTCCCTCCTGCAGCAAAGCACCCACCGACACAGCATGATGCTGCCACCCCCGTGCTTCACGGTTGGGATGGTGTTCTTCGGCTTGCAAGCCTACCCCCTTTTTCCTCCAAACATAACGATGGTCATTCTGGCCAAACAGTTATATTTCTGTTTCATCAGACCAGAGGACATTACTCCAAAAAGTACGATCTTTGTCCCCATGTGCAGTTGCAAACCGAAGTCTGGCTTTTTTATGGCGGTTTTGGAGCAGTGGCTTCTTCCTTGCTGAGCGGCCTTTCAGGTTATGTCGATATAGGACTCGTTTTACTGTGGATATAGATACTTTTGTACTTGTTTCCTCCAGCATCTTCACAAGGTCCTTTGCTGTTGTTCTGGGATTGATTTGCACTTTTCGCATCTCTAGGAGACAGAATGCTTCTCCTTACTGAGCGGTATGATGGTCCCATGGTGTTTATACTTGCGTACTATTGTTTGTACAGATGAACGTGGTACCTTCAGCCTTTTGGAAATTGGTCCCAAGGATGAACCAGACTTGTGGAGGTCTACAATTGTTTTTCTGAGGTCTTGGCTGATTTCTTTTGATTTTCCCATGATGTCAAGCAAAGAAAGCACTGAGTTTGAAGGTAGGCCTGTAAATACATCCACAGGTACACCTCCAATAGACTCAAATGATGTCAATTAGCCTATCAGAATCTTCTAAAGCCATGACATCATTTTCTGGAATTTTCCAAGCTGTTTAAAGGCACAGTCAACTTAGTGTATGTAAACTTCTGACCCACTGGAATTGTGATACAGTGAATTATAAGTTAAATAATCTGTCTGTAAACAATTGTTGGAAAAATTACTTGTGTCATGCACAAAGTAGATGTCCTAACCGACTTGCCAAAACTATAGTTTGTTAACAAGAAATTTGTGGAGTGGTTGAAAAACAAGATTTAATGACTCCAACTGTCAAAAAATAAGTATTTGATCCCCTGCTGATTTTGTACGTTTGCCCAATGACAAAGATCAGTCTATCATTTTAATGGTAGGTTTATTTGAACAGTGAGAGACAGAATAACAACAAAAATATCCAGAAAAACGCATGTCAGAAATGTTAGAAATTGATTTGCATTTTAATGAGGGAAATAAGTATTTGACCCCCTCTCAATCAGAAAGATTTCTGGCTCCCAGGTGTCTTTTATACAGGTAACGAGCTGAGATTAGGAGCACACTCTTAAAGGGAGTGCTCCTAATCTCAGCTTGTTACCTGTATAAAAGACACCTGTCCACAGAAGCAATCAATCAATCAGATTCCAAACTCTCCACCACGGCCAAGACCAAAGAGCTCTCCAAGGATGTCAGGGACAAGATTGTAGACCTACACGAGGCTGGAATGGGCTACAAGACCATCGCCAAGCAGCTTGGTGAGAAGGTGACAACAGTTGGTGCGATTATTCGCAAATGGAAAAAGAACTGTCAATCTCCCTCGGCCTGGGGCTCCATGCAAGATCTCACCTCATGGAGTTGCAAAGATCATGAGAACGGTGAGGAATCAGCCCAGAACTACACGGGAGGATCTTGTCAATGATCTCAAGGCAGCTGGGACCATAGTCACCAAGAAAACAATTGGTAACACACTACGCCGTGAAGGACTGAAATCCTGCAGCGCCCTCAAGGTCCCCCTGCTCAAGAAAGCAGATATTCAGAGCTGTCTGAAGTTTGCCAATGAACATCTGAATGATTCAGAGGAGAACTGGGTGAAAGTGTTGTGGTCAGATGAGACCAAAATCGAGCTCTTTGGCATCAACCCAACTCGCCGTGTTTGGAGGAGGAGGAATGCTGCCTATGACCCCAAGAACACCATCCCCACCGTCAATCATGGAGGTGGAAACATTATGATTTGGTGGTGTTTTTCTGCTAAGGGGACAGGACAACTTCACCGCATCAAAGGGACGATGGACGGGTCCATGTATCGTCAAATCTTGGGTGAGAACCTCCTTCCCTCAGCCAGGGCATTGAAAATGGGTCGTGGATGGGTATTCCAGCATGACAATGACCCAAAACACACGGCCAAGGCAACAAAGGAGTGGCTCAAGAAGAAGCACATTAAGGTCCTGGAGTGGCCTAGCCAGTCTCCAGACCTTAATCCCATAGAAAATCTGTGGAGGGAGCTGAAGGTTCGAGTTGCCAAACGTCAGCCTCGAAACCTTAATGACTTGGAGAAAATCTGCAAAGAGGAGTGGAACAAAATCCCTCCTGAGATGTGTGCAAACCTGGTGGCCAACTACAAGAAACGTCTGACCTCTGTGATTGCCAACAAGGGTTTTGCCACCAAGTACTAAGTCATGTTTTGCAGAGGGGTCAAATACTTATTTAGCTCATTAAAATGCAAATCAAAGTTATAGACTGATCATGTCTTTGTCAGTGGGCAAACGTACAAAAATCAGCAGGGGATCAAATACACTTACAGTGAGGGAAAAAAGTATGTAAACTTCCGACTTCAACTGTATATACTATATTCTATTCTACTGTATTTTAGTCAATGCCACTCCGACATTGCTCGTCCTATTATTTATATATTTCTTAATTCCATTATTTTACTTTTAGATTAGTTTATTAGGCGCTGAGGCCTCGTGTATGTGTATGTGACCAATTGAATTTGATTTGATTTAATTTGATCAAATGCGGATGTTTTGACTTAATTGGAGAAAAAATTTGAATTCCTGATCGTTCTCTTTTAATTATATTTGATTTAGATGTGTGGCATGAAACAATTTGTGATATCATATATTCTCAAATGGGAAAAAATTATGTGAATAAAGAATACACCCCCAAGTCCAGGAAAATGTACAAGCCAAACAAGCTTTATTGGAATGATGAGTTAAGGGACTTATGGTCTGTAATGCGCAAGGCTGAGCACTTCTTTTTACAGTGTAAAGATAGGAATACCAGAGAACATTTTAGAAAGGAATTTAAGAATAAACAGCATTGGTGAACTGCCTAATGAAGTCTTAAAATCCCCTAAATTAATTGAAGTTCTACATGATTTGCTCCAGATTTGCTTTGAGTACCGTATACTGTCATCCACTTGGTTTAAGTCTAGATTGAATCCCATTCCCAAATCTATAAAAAATGACCAGAGAGTGCCACTAAACTATAGAGGTATACGTTGTTCCCGAGGCCTCAGCGCCCGTTTTGAGGGAGGAAATATCCTCCAATCTCCAGAAGCAGGCAATCTGAGTGGTTCCTATGTCGAAAATCCAGGACGGCTGGTACAGCCGGTATTTCCTGGTTCTGAAACAGGACGGGACTTTGCACCCATTCTAAAACTATGTGCCCTCAAAAAGCACCTCAGAGTCTACAAACTCAGAATGCTCATGAGCCGCCGGCTATTACAGCACATTGACAGGTGGCAACGGAGTCGATTGGGCAAGCAGTGTTAAACACATCCATGCTACTGTCCCGTATTCAGTCTGACTCCATCTCAGCGCATTCTGTTTCTGGGTCTTGAGCTAGACTCACTCGCTTTTCTATCCCCACGGAGGGTGTCTGTGTTCCGGAACTGCTTAGCCAAAATTCGTCTGAGTCACTCAGTTCGTTTTCGCCAGTGCCTACACCTACTTGGGATGATGGCTTCTGTGATGGAAGTCATTCCCCTGGGGCTGTTGTTGATGAGGCCCTTCCAGCGCTGAGTGCTAGCCACTCACCTGGACGCATCTCGCAGCCTAAGCTGGTCGCGTCGGGTGTCCCTGTCAGGCCTACGGGCCATGGTCCAGTGGTGGCTCTGCTATTGTCATGGGTCTCCCAGAGGCTCCGCATGGTGATCACAACAGACGCATTCCCCCGAGGATGGGTGTGCTGTATGAAGGCAACTCGATTCGGGGGGTATGGACCCTGGTGCAGAGCACACTGCATATCAATTATGTCTGGTCAGAACTGACAATTAGTCAGTGGTGGCGTGCATTAGAGCTCTGCTACCCGACCCGAGCTTGACGGGCCCCAACATTATACATCGGGTTAGGGTCGGGTAGGGCCTGTTTTTCATCAATAACTAGGGTACGGGCAGGGCTCGGGTATCACTACATTTCTGATTAAGATCATAACATGGTGTCAGAAATGCTTCAACCTCATCAAATATAAGACAGGAGAGATTATTTAACTGAAAATAGAAACTAGTACCATAGTACTGTATGTTGTACCTTGTTCCCCTCCTGCAGGGAACAGTAGTTATAGTCCTAACGCTACGTTTTAAGGCAAGCAAAAAAAAATAAGAATTCAGCACACAGCAGCTGAATATACTGAGCTGGGAAAATAATTAGCATGTCTGTTTACATTTCTACCAAATCAGTTGAAATTAGTGAGAAAAGTTCTAACAGTCATTGAGTGACGAAAATCTTAAAATAACAGAGATGTTGAATACGATGCAAGATATTCCCATGACTGACAGAGAGAGGTGTAATTAATAGGTGTATGATGGATCGGTCTCGGTTGCCAATCCGTTGCCACGGCCCGCAGCGAAAAATTAAATCAGAAGTG
This sequence comes from Coregonus clupeaformis, assembly GCF_020615455.1. Taxonomy (NCBI): domain Eukaryota; kingdom Metazoa; phylum Chordata; class Actinopteri; order Salmoniformes; family Salmonidae; genus Coregonus; species Coregonus clupeaformis. The sequence continues at coordinate 463,515 of NW_025533528.1, read as the reverse complement.
ACTTCAGTGTGAAGGACAGGGCATGAAAGACAGACTGATTGCTTATACAGTGTAATTTCAATTTCACAGACGGAGAGCTCCAAAAGCATTGTGCATGCACAATCAATACCCTGTGAGGAGACAAAGAGTGTGCTCACACACACACACACACACCAGTAAGAAGGTATTAAATGACTCAATTACTTTTTACATAGAACACTCATATTATAAGTCAGAGGCAGATAATTGAGTGTTATGCTAATTCTCATTTTATAAGTTTTAGGCTTACTCTGGTATGAATACACAAATTGTATTGCTTTTCATAATTTTCAGCCTGGACAAGGAAAACTATGAAAAATTTAAGTTGCTCATGGCATTAAGGATAAATTAATGCCATAAAATACTAGGAGGGTACCAGGGGGCATATGTTTTTATTATATACATGATATGTACTACTACTACCACATATTCATTCATCTGTTGCTACAGTATCATAAAATGCCCACTGTCAAACCATGGCTGTTAAAATACTTTTTATGTCTCTGTGTCCAGGATGAAGGAAGTTAGAGGTAGTTTCAAGAGCGGCAATTGTGCTCAACTTGTTAGCAACGTCCTTCAAACTGCACGCAGAGACCTACAAATTCTATCCACAAGTTTATCTGACTCTGGGGAAGTAGAAAAAGGGCTTCATTGCCAAAATCCTGAAGTATCCCGTTCAGGCATTGAGAGGGGAGAGGGGATCAAACCTTTGTGACCCTAAACTTTTGTGAGGTAGTTGCATCTTTGGAAAGTTACCAACTTGTCAGTGTTTGCTACAGAGGTAGAACTGAAAAGGATTTGCCCCAGATATTTGAACTCATAAATACCTAATTAAATGTCATCACATAAAAAAACAGACATTTCTAATATAAGCCAACGTATCTCTTGCAGGTGCTTTGGAATATAAAATGTGATTCAAAAGGATGCTTGGATGAAGGTCAGAAGAGCGAACAATCAGTTTGGGCAGGGTTCCAGAATGCGACCATTTAGTTGCATTTTGCGACCCTTTAACTTGGTTGTGTGAGTTCAACTTCCAATTGGTCGCACTGGTGCGAGCTGCACATTCTACCTGGTCACCTCAATCAAAACGTCCTCTTTCTTGGGTGGATAAAACCTTGTGAATTACTTTATAATGACTTTATAAGATGATGACTCAAATGTATTCTATTGTGTGACGCTCCAAAACCTTTTTTGGGCATGCCACCAAATCATAGCCTGGTGCCACCAACTGAAAATGTTAGTGGCACCAGTGCCACCAGGGCGAAATTTTAGTGTGGAGGATTTTTGGTAATTTAACCCAAACCAAAATGTTACTACAAATACATAGCATATGTTCGATTTAGTCTATTGTCTGACAACAATCCAAATTTGCAAATGGCCGCATGATTGCCTTAACAGAGATGACCCTCCCCAGAGCTTCTGGTAGCACAAATGATCTCCTGAACACACGTGCAGCTTACTGAGTAGTCCTGGATTGGTCCCCAGAGACTTCATTAGCAAGGAGACCCACTGACTGGAACTGCTGGCATAGGCCTATATTGACACTATTCAGAGACATGACGCCAGATATTCAATCTGTCAATACGCATTTACAAACACACCGAAAAATGACGACATCCATGTACCCAAGGGTGTTGCAAATTAAGCCAATAGTCAGAATGCTTGAGGTAGAATCACATTGTTCTCTGCCCATAAAACTAGAGATAAAACATGTGAAGATGTAAAACACTACTCCAGGGGACTATAAACATTGTGCTGTTTCTCAATGAGGGACACAAAATGGGACACAAAAACGGCCTTTGGGGAAAAAGCCTGTTTTAAATGTAGGTTATAGGCCTAATTTAAAGTATCCTCTGAGGTGGCCACAATAACAAGAGTTCCATTGGAATGAGCATGACTGTGTGTGGCAGAAGAACTACAACAGTAAGGTGGCTGAACAAACTTTAAAATAACTCTGCCAAATTGCAAAACGGGATGTAGAAAAATGTCCATCATTTGTGCTAGGCTCTTGTGTTGTCCCCTTTTTATTCTAAGTCTTGACATTTTTTTCCTGTTTTTGTCCATTTGTCCCATCCTGAACCATATTACATATAAACTTGTCACTCCAAGCAATGCCAAGCATGACAGCTTAAGCAACAACTATTAGTTGTTATCGACCTCAATGAAGCAACCAAGAGCTTTATTGGGATCATCTTGTCCTGCTACATTGACTGCCAAAAATCTCTGGGCTAGAATCTGCTAGAACCCAGCTACCGTGGTATCCCTTCCAGATCTGGACTCTAAACCTTGGTAGCAACACAACACACCATGGGGGATCTCATAGGGCCAGCTCTGCCCTCAGGGTTTCTCTGAGAGTCTACTACTCTCCACACAGCATCTCTAATTAGCTGTCAGAAAGCCTCACTGAACTGACCAGGCACTTTTTGGCATTGGAGAGTGGGGAGGTAGCGAGTTACATAAGCCCCTGGGAAGCGCTGCGTCTCAGGGAGAGGGGAATTGACAAGGGAAGGCGAGACGACAGAGACCACAGAAGTGTGCCTGAAGCAACATTATGGGCAGCCAATTGCACCCACCAGTCCACAGAGCTACACAGGGAGACTTCTCCTTTAGCAGGAGATGGCTTCTTACATGTACAGTGATCCCTCGCCACTTCGCGGTTCACTTATCGCGGATTCGCTATTTCGCGGATTTTCATAATGCATTTTATTTTTTTTGGTGCATTGTGCTCTGCATTCTGATTCGCTAAAAACTCACTCCCGCTTCTTGTATCAAAACATGCTACGAATTGTGCTATCATTTTGTCGTCTCGTGCAGTTATGTGTCGTACATAAAACAACTTGGCAAATTTACATTAAGTTGGCCAAATTATCTTGTAATTCCAACATCTCCTAAACCCATAATGTCGACAAACGGCCTGGACCGACAAAAGCACCTGCGGATGGGCCCCAAACGGCGGAAGATGCTACCTATCTCAGATAAAGTTAAACTTCTGGACATGCTAAGGGAAGGTAAAAGCTATGCAGCCGTTGCTCGCCATTACGGAATCAATGAATCTTCCGTTCGATTACATAAAGAAGGAGGAAAAAAACATAAGGACGACAGCAGCAGTCAATTTTAATACCGAATGCAAAAAGGGTTGTAACTGTCCGCAACAAGACCATGAGTACGGATGGAGACGGCATTAGCTCTGTGGACTAATGACTGCAGGAAAAAAACATAACCCTGGATACAAACGTTATCTGCACAAAAGCGAGAATGCTGTATGAAAACTTTGCTGTCAGTGACGGGAAGAGGGAGAGGATGCCGGGCCCTCAGCAAGTGCTGCTGACACAGTGGGAGAGGATGCCAGGCCCCCAGCAAGTGCTGCTGACAAAGTGCCAAGCGCATTTAATGCAAGCAAGGGCTGGTTTGAAAAGTTTAAGAAACGCTTTGGACTTAAAAATGTTTGTCTGCACGGTGAGATGGCGTCTGCGGATACCGCTGAGGCAGAAGCCTTCGTGAACAATAAATTCAAGGCGATCATTGAGGAGGGGGGATATAAGCCCGAACAAGTTTTTAACATGGATGAGACTGCCTTATTTTGGAAACGAATGCCCTCCCGCACCTTCATCATGCAGGAAGAAGCCAAAGCCCCAGGATTTAAAGTTCACAAAGACCGTTTGACCCTGGCTATGTGCGGAAATGCCTGCAGGTTTCATGATTAAACCGGGGCTGATTTACAGGTCTAAAAATCCCAGGGCGCTGAAAAACAAAAATAAGGATGATTTGCCTGTTTACTGGATGTACAATGCAAAGGCTTGGATGACAAAAAGCGCTCAATCTGGATTGGTTCAAAAACTGTTTCATCCCGGAGGTCAAGTGTTATTTGAGAGGAAAGGGACTGGACTTTAAAAGTGCTTCTGCTCCTTGACAACGCCGGAGGTCACGGTAATGATTTGGCATATGATGGTGTGCAAATCGAATTTCTGCCGCCAAACACTACATCCCTGATTCAGCCCATGGACCAAGGAGTCATCCGTGCTTTCAAGGCTCTCTATACGCGCAACACCCTGCAACATCTTGTTGACCTTTATGGACTCGGATCAAGATTTCTCACTGAAGGACTACTGGGCGTGGATACACCATCGCATCGTGTCTCCAAAACATTCAGAGGGCCATTCAGGAAATGAAAACGGAAACTCTGAAGGCCTGCTGGAAAAACTATGGCCAGAGGCAGTGCAAAACGCAACCGGAGGCTCGCTTACGAGGTCCACCACTCTGCCGTAGAAACAGCTGTGAATCTGGCTAAACAGATTGGAGGAGACGGCTTTAATGACATGAGTCCGGATGACATAAACGCCTGATTGATGGAGACGCACAGCCGCTGACCGATGCAGAGCTGGCAGAAATGACAAAGCCACAAAGCGACGATGAAAGAGAAGAGGGAGAAGAGGACACGAGAGATGAGGAGGAAGGACTAACGCTTGGTCGCTTAGCAACCATGGTGCGAATGGCCACTGAACTTAAGCGAGTAGCTGAGGAATGGGACCCTTTGATGAGCCGTTCGTTACAGTTCTCCAACGTAATCGATGGTGGCATGTCGGTGTACAAGGATCTTTTTGCAAAGAAGAAAAAAGAGCGACAACAGCTGCCTATCACTATGTTCTTCTCCCGAACAAACACACCTGCACCGCGGGCTTCAGAAGAAGAGAACACTGCAGAGCGCAGTCAGGATGCAGCGGCCCAGTCTGAAGAGCAGTGAAACGGCCTACACGTGAGTCACTGTATTTGTATACATGTAATAGTTGCTAATTGTAAAAAAAAAAAAGTTTTCTATTTCGCGGATTTCACTTATCGCGGGTCATTTTCGGAACGTAACCCCCGCGATAAACAAGGGATTACTGTAATTCTAAAGCACAAAAATACATGTTTTTTTGTTTGTTTGTTAAATAAGAGGGTGCCATAGGATTAGACGTGGAAATAAGGATGCGTGAGACACCTTGGAAAGGTGTTCCTGTGGCGAGACTGAAAAGATTTGGCATGGGTCCCCAGATCCTCAAAAAGTTATACAGCTGCACCATCGAGAGCATCCTGACTGGTTGCATCACCGCCTGGTATGGCAACTGCTCGGCATCCGACCGTAAGGCACTACAGAGGGTAGTGCGTACGGCCCAGTACATCACTGGGGCCAAGCATCCTGCCATAAAGGACCTCTATTCTAGGCGGTGTCAGAGGAAGGCCCCCAAAATTGTCAAACACTCCAGTCACCCAAGTCATAGGCTATACTCTCTGCTACTGCACGGTAAGCGGTACCGGAGCACCAAGTCTAGGTCCAAAAGGCTCCTTGACACCTTCTACCCCCAAGCCATAAGACTGCTGAACAATTAATCAAATGGCCACCCAGACTATTTGCATTGACCCCCCCTACCCCCCATTTATTATCTATGCATAGTCACTTTACCCCTACCTACATCAAATCAAATTTTATTTGGGCTTTGTTGACCAAAAACTAACATCCAAATGACTGCACCGCCAACGCAGCATCTGTCAAACTACTCAAGTTTGCTGATGACACTACCCTGGTCGGTCTCATCTCCAATGGTTACGAGTCCAAGAACCGTGGAGAGGTTGACCGCCTGGTGGCCTGGTGCAGTCGCAACAAACTGAAACTCAACACAGTCAAAACGTGGAGATGGCTCGCCGCTGCTAAATGAATATAGGGGAAACACTGAGAGAAGGTCATAAGCTCTGGCGGGTAGGAGCGTTGGGCCAGTAAACGAAAGGTTTCTGGATCGAATCCCCGAGCTGACAAGGTAAAAATCTGTCGTTCTGCCCCTGAGCAAGGCAGTTAACCCACTGTTCCCAGGGCGCCGATGATGTGGATGTCGATTAAGGCAGCCCCCCGCACCTCTCTTATTCAGAGGGGTTGGGTTAAATGCGGAAGACACATTTCAGTTGAATGCATTCAGTTGTACAACTGACTAGGTATCCCCCTTTCCCTTCCCTTTAGCTGTCACCTGCCGTCCATCAAGGACCTGCACGTCTCCAGGACAAGGAAGCATGCAGGAAAGATCATCACCGACCCCGCCCACCCTGGACACACCATCTTTCAATGCCTCCCCTCTGGCAGACAGTTTAGGTCAATCATAACCAAAACCACCCACCACCTGAACAGTTTCTTCCCCTATCCTGTGGCCCTCATCAACCAGCCATCAGGCTCATAGGGATTAAGTGATTTTTGCATTGAGCCAAACACTGCACCTTGTCATCAATTACCTCTAATACACCTCTGCACAACTGTATACGAACTGTATATATTTGTCACGGCAGCATCCCTCCCTCTGCATATATACAGTAGATATATCCCCTCTGTAAATGGTATATTCCCACGGTAATTAGCCTATACTATAGAGTTTTATATTTTATATGTTTACTGTTCTGATATTGTATATTCTGTTTGATGTCTATGTTGACTTGTGCTGCATTCTGTTTGTATATTGATTTGATTTGGCAAATGTTTCATTATATTGTTGAACATAATATACTCTACGGGCATATCAAAGTTCCAGAGTTGTCATGAGCCCTCTCACTCCACCGGGTTACCACCTTAATTGGTTTCCACTATCTTCCACTCTGCTCACCTCCCTCTCTCTACTCAGCCTAACTAGCTCCACCTGTCCCTGCTCTGCTCGGCTCTAATTACTCTGCCAGCTGCGCTGCATTACCCACTAACCTCTCCCAGTATTTAAGGCCCTGTCTTTCAGCTCTCCGGTGTCAGATCGTCTGCAAAGCTCACACCCGAACCTGTTTGCTCGCGCTTCTGGCTCACCCTGGTTTTGTGACCCCGGACCTGCCTGTTTATTGGATACTCTTCTGCCTTAGGAGATCCAGACCTGCTTCTGCCATTACGACTCCTGACTACTCTTCAATCCCGGTAACTCTGACCAGCCTTCTGCCTTGCTACTACGTATTTTGGATTCCCTTGAACTGTACTGCTGCCTGGTTTCATTCCGCCCTGTTGTGTCTGTGTCTCCCCCCCCAGGACTTCTGGACCACCCACCACCGGCTTCATAGGACCGTATCGCTGCCACTGGGGGCACAGACCCAGCGCATTGGACGGGATCCCTGTTACCCCTGGAGCCTTCATTCACTCCCCTACTTCCCTTTTCCCTTAAGTTTAATAAACTTTCTGGTGTGACGCAATTGTGGTCCTCTGGTCGTCTGTCTGAATCGTGACAGTACGATCTGACCATTATGGACTCAGCGCACACTTTCCCCGACATGAAAACCGATGAGCATGAGCAGCAGTTCCAGCAGCAGCAACAACAACTCGCCATGCTCATTCAACTCCTCACCAACCTTACCCCAGCCAGTCTGCCCACCAGCCCAGCCCCCGAGTTACCTGCCCCGGTCATTGCAGCCGCTGCTCCGAACCCAAGATTGGAAACCCCGAGCGGTTCAACGGCGATTCAACCCAGGTCCGGCCATTCCTGACTAGCTGCCGACTTCAGTTCTCCTTGCAGCCAAGGACCTTCGCCACGGAGGGGCTAAAGTTGGGTATGCCATCACTCACCTGACGGGCCGAGCTCGACTCTGGGGAACAGCAGAGTTCGAACGTCAAACCCCGCATGTGCAACCTTCGACCTGTTTGCTGAGGAGATGCTGAAGGTGTTTGACCTGGATTCACCCACCGCAGAGGCGTCTCGTGAACTGTTCAGTATTCGACAAGGCAGACGTACAGTCGCAGACCATTCCATCGACTTCCGAACCCTGGCTAGACGAAGTTCTTGGAACACACCACCGTTGGTGGACGCGTTTCTTCCATAGTTTGGCTGACTATATCAAGGCGAGTTGGTCTCCCATGAACTGCCTTCCACTCTTGATGAAGCCATCGCACTGACTGTCAGGATCGACAGAAGGATACAGACCCGTCGTCGTGAGAGGGGGCGCCAAGGTCCACCTACTACCGGCATTCGGAGAGATCCGACTGGGCTCCTGTCATCTACTGCCACTCACCCAGGTCAGCTTGATCAGTCTGAGCCTATGGAGATTGGGCGAGCCTCCCTCACTCCTGCAGAGCGCCAGCGCCGCTCACCTCAAACCTCTGCCTCTATTGTGGAGGTGATGGACATCGTGTGGTAACCTGCCCTTTAAAGGGCCGAAGCTCACCGGGCGTAGGGGGAGTCGGTCGAGTTCAATGACCATCCAGTCCTCCGACCGCAAACCCCTGCTGCAGGTTCACCTCCGCCTCTCTGACTCAACTCACACCCTGGCTGCTCTGGTGGATTCTGGCGCCCGAAGCCAACATAATGGACGTCAAGCTGGCACGCCAACTGGGACTGGAGAACCTCCGTTTGACACCTCCTATTCCTGCCCGGGCACTGGACGGACACTTACTCGGATCGGTCACTCATGTCACGGCCCCGGTCTCGATGGGTCTGTCCGAAACCATCAAGAAACTATCCAGTTTCACCTGCTCCCCTCTCCAGGCCAACCCCTCATCCTGGGTTACCCATGGCTCCGCCGGCACAACCCTCAGCTCGACTGGGTGACCGGGTGATCAGGGAGTGGGGAGAGGACTGCCACCGAACCTGCCTGCTTGCTGCCGCACTACCCCCTCGGCCAGTACCTACTAACTCCGCTCCGGACCTCTCCAATGTCCCAGAATGCTACCATGGTCTCAGAGAGGTGTTTAACAAAGCAAGAGCCACATCTCTGCCCCCTCACCGACCGTACGACTGTGCCATCGACCTCCTCCCTGGAACAGCTCCTCCAAGGGGTCGTCTTTATTCGTTGTCTGCTCCTGAAAGAAAGTCCATGGAGGACTACATCAATGGCTCTCTGTCCGCAGGATTAATCCGTTCATCTTCATCTCCTGCTGGTGCTGGCTTCTTCTTTGTGGGGAAGAAGGACGGATCTCTTCGCCCCTGCATCGACTACAGGGGACTCAACGACATCACAGTGAAAAACCGTTACCCTCTGCCTCTGCTCACCTCTGCTTTTGAGTTGCTCCAGGGAGCCACTGTTTTTACCAAGTTGGATCTCAGAAACGCTTACCACCTAGTGCGGATCCGGGAGGAGATGAATGGAAAACCGCATTCAATACACCAACAGGCCACTACGAGTATCTGGTTATGCCTTTTGGCCTCACCAATGCTCCTGCTGTGTTCCAGGCTCTAGTGAATGATGTACTGCGGGACATGTTAAACAAGTTTGTCTTCGTTTACCTGGATGACATCTTAATTTACTCCAGAAACCTGTCTGAACACACCCGCCATGTCCAGCAAGTCCTTCATCGTCTTCTGGAGAATTCCTCTACGCCAAGGCAGAGAAATGTGAGTTTCACGTCAAGACAGTGGCCTTCCTGGGGTACATAGTGGCAGAAGGAAGTATCCAAATGGATCCTGCCAAAGTATCAGCAGTCGCTTCGTGGCCAGTTCCGGAGAACAGAAAGAAGCTGCAACAGTTTCTGGGGTTTGCTAACTTCTATAGGAAGTTTATCCGGAACTACAGTACCGTTGCTGCCCCTCTCACTGCTCTAACCAGCACCAAGCAACCCCTTCACCTGGACCCCAGCAGCCGACAAAGCCTTCAGTACCCTCAAGGTGAGGTTCACCTCCGCTCCCATCCTCCAGATGCCTGATGTGGACCGGCAATTCATTGTGGAGGTGGACGCCTCGGATGTGGGAGTTGGTGCTGTGATTTCTCAGTGGGCTGCGGAGGATAGGAAGCTCCATCCCTGTGCCTTTTTCTCACGTCGGTTGTCCCCCTCTGAGTGCAATTACGACATAGGGAACCGTGAGCTGCTGGCTGTGAAGCTTGCCTTGGAGGAGTGGCGTCACTGGCTGGAGGGGTCCACCATTCCATTTCTCGTTTGGACCCGATCATAAGAACTTGGAGTACATCCGCACGGCCAAACGGTTGAACTCCAGGCAGTCCCGCTGGGCCCTGTTCTTCACCAGGTTTAATTTCACTCTGTCATACCGGCCTGGATCACGCAACACCAAGCCAGACGCCCTCTCCCGTCAATTCCAGAAGGATGACACCCCCTCCAAGGACCCTGTGTCGATTCTGCCAAGTCCCTGCATCGTTGCAGCTCTGACCTGGGCTGTTGAGGAACAGGTGCTGGAGGCTCTCCGTAACCAGCCAGGTCCCAGCACTTGCCCAGCTGACCGCCTTTTTGTCCCCGAAGACCTGAGGTCCCAGGTCATTCAGTGGGGACATGACTCCCGCCTAGCTTGTCACCCTGGCTCCACCCGCACTTACAACCTGCTCGCCCAGAGGTTCTGGTGGCCCTCTCTGAGGAAGGATGTACGGGGAATTCGTCCAAGCCTGCCCCATCTGCAACCAACACAAGTCGTCCTGCCAGCCCCCCAGCCGGATTGCTGCAGCCCCCTGCCTGTGCCCAGACGTCCCTGGTCTCACATCGCCCTTGACTTTGTCACGGGGCTGCCCCCCTTCAAGTGGCATGACCGTCATTCTCACCATCGTTGACCGTTTCAGCAAGATGGCACACTTCATTCCCCTCCCCAAGCTCCCAACCGCCAAGGAGACCGCCCAGGTGGTCCTGGAACACGTCTTCCGGATCCACGGACTGCCAAGGGATGTTGTTTCTGACCGTGGTCCACAATTCTCCTCCGCTTTTTGGAAGGAGTTCTGTCACCTGCTGGGAGCCACAGTCAGTCTGACTTCCGATTCCATCCCCAATCCAATGGGCAGTCAGAGCGGGCTAATCAGGAGCTCGAGAAGGCACTGCGATGCATGACTTCACGCAACCCCCACTCCTGGTCGCAGCAATTGACATGGGTGGAGTACGCACACAATTCTCTGACCTGCTCTGCCATCGGTATGTCCCCTTTCCAATGTGTTTATGGATACCAGCCTCCTCTATTTGCCAGCCAGGAGGAGGAGGTTACTTGCCCATCTGCACTTGCTTTTGCCCGTCGATGTCGCCGCACCTGGTCACAAGCCCGAGCCACACTCCTCAGGTCCGTTGCCAGCTACACTACCGGGGCCAACCGTCGGAGAATTCCTGCTCCCACCTACCATGTTGGTCAAAGGGTGTGGTTGTCATCGAAGAACCTGCCACTCAGGGTGGAGTCGCAGAAGCTGGCACCTCGGTTCATTGGCCCATTCCCTATCATAAGAGTGATTAGCCCAACTGCTGTCCGGCTCCAACTGCCTAATTCCCTGAGGGTGCACCCCACTTTCCATGTGTCTAAGATTAAGCCCATCCATGAGAGTCCGCTGGTCCCTGCTGCGCCTGGTCCTCCTCCTCCACGGCTCGTCGATGGTGGTCTGGTTTACACCGTCCGCCGCCTGCTTCGGTCCAGACGGAGGGGGTAGGGGTCTCCAGTACCTCATTGACTGGGAGGGCTATGGACCTGAGGAAAGGACCTGGGTGCCAGCTAGTCGGATTGTGGATAGGACTCTCATCACCGCTTTCCACCAACGGCATCCTGATCAACCTGCAATCCGTAGGGGGCCGCCCCAGAGGGGTCCCTAACCGTCCGGCCCGCTCGGCTTCCTGTCCTGTGCCTGATCCTGTCTCGGGACCTGTCCCATCTCCCGACCACGGCCCCTCCGGCTTCCTCCGAGGATGAGGACGTTCACTCGGACCGTTCGGAGGAGTTCTAGCCCTCCTCCGGCTCCCCTCCTCCCGCCCGGCGTGGTGTTGCTCTTGGGACTTCTGGGGCCGTCCCTTGGGGGTTCTGTCATGAGCCCTCTCACTCCACCGGGTTACCACCTTAATTGGTTTCCACTATCTTCCACTCTGCTCACCTCCCTCTCTCTACTCAGCCTAACTAGCTCCACCTGTCCCTGCTCTGCTCGGCTCTAATTACTCTGCCAGCTGCGCTGCATTACCCACTAACCTCTCCCAGTATTTAAGGCCCTGTCTTTCAGCTCTCCGGTGTCAGATCGTCTGCAAAGCTCACACCCGAACCTGTTTGCTCGCGCTTCTGGCTCACCCTGGTTTTGTGACCCCCGGACCTGCCTGTTTATTGGATACTCTTCTGCCTTAGGAGATCCAGACCTGCTTCTGCCATTACGACTCCTGACTACTCTTCAATCCCGGTAACTCTGACCAGCCTTCTGCCTTGCTACTACGTATTTTGGATTCCCTTGAACTGTACTGCTGCCTGGTTTCATTCCGCCCTGTTGTGTCTGTGTCTCCCCCAGGACTTCTGGACCACCCACCACCGGCTTCATGGGACGCATCGCTGCCACTGGGGGGCACAGACCCAGCGCATTGGACGGGATCCCTGTTACCCCTGGAGCCTTCATTCACTCCCTACTTCCCTTTTCCCTTAAGTTTAATAAACTTTCTGGTGTGACGCAATTGTGGTCCTCTGGTCGTCTGTCTGAATCGTGACAAGAGTGGGATATATGCTAGTTTTAAAGTTATGGCCCATTTTATACAGAGAAATTGGCATAGTATTCAATGTAATCAATTACAGCTCTCCTTTTAATCCTGCAAATCGCTAACAGAGGGCGACCATTTTGAATCCATTTTCACATTTACTCTGTTGGTAATGCCTACAAATTGGATCATAACTCTAAAAGTAGCAGAGATCCCACTCTGGAACTGTAATATGCCCCTAGAGCTGGGCTCTACAACCCTGTTCCAGGAGAGCTACCGTCCTGTAGGTTTTCACTTCAACCCTAATCTAGCGCACCTGATTCTAATAATTAGCTGGTTGATGAGATGAATCAGGTTAGTGACAACTGGGTTTGAAACAAAAACCTACAGGAGGGTAGCTCTCCAGGAACAGGGTTGGAGAGCCCTGCCTTATAGTATATTGTGTTCAACAACAAAATTGTGTTTTTTCTATATTCATAAATGAATGCATTACATTTTTTATTGAAAATAAAATACTGCTCATATTACAGAGCAAGTGGTAAAGCTTCATATGACACCAATTCTTGCTTTGTAGCACCTACATACGAAACACGATGGAGTCTTAAAGGAGTCCTGGTTAAGGCCAAAATGTGATAAATATGCCAAATTATTTCTCAATTATGCTTTTACATACAAATGTCAAATATATCTTAACAATCCTTCCTCCAAAAGGACCATTCTTTGGATTAAATGTAGTAAAAAAACAAAAATAATCCATCTTTTTTTGTCTTGGTTTCATGAGGAATCACTCATTAGCGCTGTAAAATGCTGTATTTTTTGCCTCATTAGAGTGCAAATCAGCCCTGTTCTTGGTAAGCAGGGTGGGCTCTTATCTTCTACGTCAAGCTCCTTCGTTGCCTCTCAGCCCAGGGTCAAGTAGTGAAGTGTGCTACTACTGTCAGTGCTACAGGGCAAAGGGGATGCTGAATGAATATCTCACATTGATACAATAAACACAGTAGCCGATATAAACCACAACTACACCCATACCAATGCATAAATTCTTACACAAATGCAAGCAAAGACATACAGAATAAGGTGTGCTAGTCTCGCAAAGTTATGTTTCACTGTGCACCTCTCACGCTCACCTGTTCTTATTTTAATTTTACATTTTAGTCATTTAGCAGATGCTCTTATCCAGAGCAACTTACAGTTAGTGAGTGCATACATATTTTTATTTTTTTCATACTGGCCCCCCGTGGGAATCGAACCCACAACGCTGGCATTGCAAACGCCATGCTCTACCAACTGAGCTACACGGGACCCCAAGTTATGTGAGAACAGGAACATAAACAAACCTAGGATAGAGTAGGAAGTGACCAAGATATGAAATCCATGTACAATAATGTGATGGCAGGTGCATATCAGGATCACATGTGTAGAAAATAAACAGTTGCTGCCTGGCTCCAAGAAGAATCTCGGAACCTGTGATTGAATTCTTAAAAATAGCTTCTGGGCTTAGTCGAGCGCTTGGGCACAGTGACAAACCAGTCCATAAAAAAGTGGACCCAATTGACACATCTAAAATACTTAACTTGTCTGCAAATAGTTTAAATCCGTTTTAAGCACTCAAGAAAATTTAAATAACTAATGTAGGCCTCTAATATTTACCATATTGAACATCCATCATTCAGTGGTCCTCTGTAGCTCAGCTGGTAGAGCACGGCGCTTGTAACGCCAAGGTAGTGGGTTCGATCCCCGGGACCACCCATACACAAAAATGTATGCACGCATGATTGTAAGTCGCTTTGGATAAAAGCGTCTGCTAAATGGCATATTATATTATATTATTCAATTTCTGTGGGAGCAAAGAATTGAGTGGACACCTGGGGTCTGTTCAGTTCAATTGAACGTGTGCTACGTTAAGTGACGTTTTGTACTGAACAACACGTTTCCCCAAAACGTTCTTTAAACTTCTTGAAGAGACTTTGAGGTACATTTGCTCAGTTTGGGTGTGGTTTGAAGCAATGAGCGACGTATTTAAAAGGCAGCAGAGCGTTCCCCAACCCCTCCCCGTTTTTCAACTGATCGTTAAGAACAGCACAGTTTCCTTTAATTGAACGTTGTAGTACGTATTTTCGTATTGAATGCAGCCCAGCACTGAGCCCTGTCACAACAAATTAAGGTATTTTAAGATAAAAGCAGAATTCCCCCTCAGTATAACGTGTAGGCTACTTGTATTTATTAATTTAGGAAAACGCTCTAGAGTTGAGGTTCCTCTGACATGTTATTTGCCTAGATATATACATTTGTTTGAAGTTTAAAACGGTTTCATATCGCCTGGCTCTGGCTGGCAATGGGGCGAGAAACTGAAAAGAAAACAGGTGCATGTGATTAATTGGCTATTTTAAAGGTGTTCTCGTTCACTCACCTTCTGTTCCCTGCGTGCCATATCCGTGGGTTGTTTGGCATTGAAATGGTATGCTATACATCGCAACACAAATACATACATCTGTAGTTTACTTTTCCTCTCCGCTTCCTCTTTCTGAAGTCTTTTCTGTTCATTTTTCTGCTGGTCTTCGACAGGAGAACTTTCGGCTTGTGGTTGGTCCGCAGGTGGTCGTTTGTTATGTTTACCTCCTTGACCCGAGGAAGTCGCAGGCTTTTTGGGGGGTTCTTTTGGAACTTCAGTGTCCTCGTTAATTTCTCCCCCCGAGTCTTCGCTGGAGGACGGATCTAACATGTTTCACACCAACACAGGTTAACTCCTATCGCCTGACCGCTTCACAATAATTGTCTATATTCCCCGGTGTTTTTTGGAGCTGTGACGACGACTCTTGAATGAAATGTTTCTTGACATAAATGCGAGGGCGGAGTTTTGAGGAACGTCAGTGGGTACAACTCGTGGATTTCGTTTAACGTTAGAGGCGAGACGATTTACTGCGACCAAAATCTGTCCACGAAAATAAGACTAAATTATGAATTTTTGTATGGAGGTCAATGCATGTCGAATTTGGTCAATAACAAAAAATCTAATTTGGTACGTGAGGCTTATTTAATCAAATATACGTTTCGTAATGGTTAGGTTGTTACAAATGCACTGATATAAATTGTCTCACGTGGCATTTCGGCAACTAACTTTGAAAAAAAATAACTTTCAGTTGTGCATGTTCACAAGAGTATCTGCCCTCTCATTGGCTAGAATGGGTCCACCTGATCTCGCCTCCTACCGTATGCCTTCCATCTTTGAGGACATGTATTTCCATCGGTCACTCGACTATCTTATCAATATAATAGATCATCTTTGGAACGACTTTGCGAACTGTGTGTAGCTGCAGATACAGTCTGAGGGAGGCAATACAAGTGGACAACCTGTAGCATGGACAACAAGCAACACGTCTTTCTACATGCTTACCAGAGTACGTGAGCAGAGTTGAGCTGTCAGAAATCCCGCTCAATGTATATGGAGCCCCTTACAAAAATGTACCATGATACTACTATAGTACTTTCATTCATACCATGGTACTACTATGGTACTTTAACTTACACCATGGTATAGTCTGAATCATGGAAATGTACCATGGTTTTAGCCTTGAAGTATGACGGTACTACCATGGTACTGCCAGTGTACCTAAATATTACCATGGTATGACATCATTTATACCATGGTATAGATCTAAATCATGGAAATGTACCATGGTGTTAGCTTTGAAGTACAATATATATCTACTACAAGTCAAAAGTTTGGACACACCATTCAACTATTTCACAGCACCATTTGAGTCATTGAACGAAGGTAGGAGGAGCAATGTCTACATAAGGGTGCAAATTATAAACACTCACAAAATCGCTCACGAAGGCCTTGAGGCCGATACCTAAAGCTTACTAAAGATCAGTGATACGAGCAAACGCAGTGTGCGGGTTTCTTCTTTTTAAAATCTTATTCAACTGTTACCATGCACCTGCAACAAAGATAGCTCAGATATGCCTTATGAACTGTGATTCAAATAAGCAAATCATTCAATTGAAATAAATTCATTAGGCCCTAATCTATGGATTTCACATGACTGGGCAGGGGCGCAGCCATGGGTGGGCCTGGGAGGGCATAGGAGCCAGGCCCACCCACTGGGGAGTCAGGCCCAGCCAATCGGATTGAGTTTTTCCCCACAAAAGGGCTTTATTACAGACAGAAATACTCCTCAGTTTCATCAGCTGTCCGGGTGGCTGGTCTCAGATGATACCGCAGTTGAAGAAGCCAGATGTGGAGGTCCTGGGCTTGCGTGGTTACACGTGAGGCCAGCTGGACGTACTGCCGAATTCTCTAAAATGACGTTGGAGGCGGCTTATAGTAGAGAAATGAACGTTCAATTTTCTGGCAACAGCTCTGGTGGACATTCCTGCAGTCAGCATGTCAATTGCATGCTCCTTCTACTTGAGACGTCTGTGGCATTGTGTTGTGACAAAAGTGAACATTTTAGTGGCCTTTTATTGTCCCCAGCACAAGGTGCACCTGTGTAATGATCATGCTGTTTAATCAGCTTCTTGATATGCCACACCTGTCAGGTGGCTGGATTCTCTTGGCAAAAAAGAAATGCTCACTAACAGGGATGTAAACAAATATGTGCACAACATTTGAGAGAAATAACCGTGTTGTGCATATGGGACATTTCTGGGATCTTTTATGTCAGCTCATGAAACATGGGACCAACACTTTACATGTTGCGTTTTATACTTTTGTTCAGTGTGTGTATTGATGAATTTATATACCAGTATGGGCAAGTTTCTGATAGTCAGGGGCAGGCTACTATTGTTGGTCCTAGTTTGTCTGTAACATCAAAGAAAAAGGGAAATAGTTGCTATGAAAAAGGGGGAATACTTTCTGTATTATTGGGTACCGTTTTTTCTCATGTTTGGGATCCCTGTGTTGCCAACTTGAAACTTGGGAGAATGAGATATAATGTAGGCTAATCATTGGCATTTTGTAATCATTGACAGTGTTTACAGTCAAAGGGTGTTGTGCTTGTTTCGGCCCGCAGAGGGAGCTGCTCGCTCTAGTGGTTGCTTCATGCGCTCTCACTCTACAGTGGCTCTCTTGCTAGCCTGACTAGTCAGTGAGTCAGTTGAATGAGAGAGCGAAGCTAACTGAAGAGAGAAGCACCAGATAAACAAAATATTTTAAACATTATCATCACGGTTACGAGTTATAAAGCATAGGATATGAAACACTAAGTGGAGTATAATGATATAATTGTTATTTTTTGATAGTTTAATAAATTTTTATAAGTCTGTTAGCATAGAAGCTAAAGTTAACGCCAGTCAAGCCTGCCTGTTTAGTCATGGCGGCAGGACCAACGAACGTTCACACAGTGTAAACAAAGGGGAAACATTGTAACTTGCTGTTTTTAGGGATATGTTGAGAATTACATGATGATAACATATCAATGAGATGATTATCATTAATACCTTTTTACAAAATGTTTTTTTAGTATGTTGGCTATTTAGAATCGTATAAGAGTAGCCAAGTCAGTTGAAAGACAGCGAGACAACAGAAAATTGTATTGTAGAGAGACACCAGATAAACTAACTATTTTAAATCTATACGGTTTCAGACTCCCTTCATTCTTTCTCACCATACCCTATCCAGGTCCCAAGGTTTAAGAGGGTACACTACTAGACCATGTGCGTTGTGGTTTTTCACTATGAGATAAAGGGGTTTAAGAGGGTATTAGGCCTACGCTTTTACATTGCAGAGCGAGTAGTCAATGTTGCATTATGTGAGCACCATAAATTACTAGGTTTTTTGTCACTTTACCCAAAAAACGGTGGGACACAGACCCTCATAATACATTGTAAACAACTACCATGCTTTCATGTTTCACTACATGCTGCTAGTACAAAGCATGGTATTTATTTCTTTGTACAACCATGGTTCATTTGTGTACTATGGTAGCTAGTACAATCCATTCATTAAAATCACCATTTAACCAACAACCATATATTTTTGTAACTACCTGGACCTACCATTTGGTATTGAAACCAAACCATATGATTTGAATGAAAATGTATTTTAATAAACAACATGAAAAGGTGACTGTAAGAAGCGCTCATCATTTCAAATAGGCTACATGTTGTATTAAACAGCATATAAACACTAAATAGGTCAGGAGCCAGACAGGTAGTACTGTAAGACGGAATGAAAATAAATGATTTAGTATTTATATTTCTATTTTTTAAAGGCTATAGCCTACAAATCAATTAACTGTGAAGCATTTGTGAGTGTGACACACTAGGCTGGGAGGAACATTAAACAACCTAAAAGTCTAAGCAGTTGGGGGGGAGATACTAGGTTAACAAATGGCTTTGTTTTAAGATGGTCATACCATGGATAGTTTTTGCGATTTGATTTAAAATGTTAGGACCCCTTTAGGTATCTAAATAAATAATAATTTCATAAAATATTGAAATTGTCCTTTACTACCATAGCCCATAGAAAGTAATTGAATAACATATTCATAAATGGCAAAATGACAGTCAAAAAATACACTGAACAAAAATATCAACGCAACATGTAATGTGTTGGTCCCATGTTTCATGGGCTGAAATGAAAGATCCCATACATTTACGTTTTACATTTACGTCATTTAGCAGACGCTCTTATCCAGAGCGACTTACAAATTGGTGCATTCACCTTATAGCCAGTGGGATAACCACTTTACAGTGTTTTTTTTATTTTTTTTGGGGGGGTAGAAGGATTACTTTATCCTATCCCAGGTATTCCTTAAAGAGGTGGGGTTTCAAGTGTCTCCGGAAGGTGTTGAGTGACTCCGCTGTCCTGGCGTCGTGAGGGAGCTTGTTCCACCATTGGGGTGCCAGAGCGCGAACAGTTTTGACTGGGCTGAGCGGGAACTGTGCTTCCCGCAGAGGTAGGGGAGCCAGCAGGCCAGAGGTGGATGAACGCAATGCCCCCTCGTTTGGGTGTAGGGACTGATCAGAGCCTGAAGGTACGGAGGTGCCGTTCCCCTCACAGCTCCGTAGGCAAGCACCATTGTCTTGTAGCAGATGCGAGGCTTCAACTGGAAGCCAGTGGAGTGTGCGGAGGAGGCGGGGTGACGTGAGAGAACTTTGGAAGGTTGAACACCAGACGTTCTGCGGCATTCTGGATGAGTTGTAGGGGTTTAATGGCACAGACAGGGAGCCCAGCCAACAGCGAGTTGCAGTAATCCAGACGGGAGATGACAAGTGCCTGGATTAGGACCTGTGCCGCTTCCTGTGTAAGGCAGGGTCGTACTCTCCGAATGTTGTAGAGCATGAACCTACAGATCGGGTCACCGCCTTGATGTTAGCGGAGAACGACAGGGTGTTGTCCAGGGTCATGCCAAGGCTCTTCGCACTCTGGGAGGAGGACACAACGGAGTTGTCAACCGTGATGGCGAGATCATGGAGCGGGCAGTCCTTCCCGGGAGGAAGAGCAGCTCCGTCTTGCCAAGGTTCAGCTTGAGGTGGTGATCCGTCATCCACACTGATCTGTCTGCCAGACATGCAGAGATGCGATTCGCCACCTGGTTATCAGAAGGGGGGAAAAGGAGAAGATTGTTGTGTGTCGTCTGCTAGCAATGATGGAGAGGCCATGTGAGGATATGACAGAGCCAAGTGACTTGGTGTATAGCGACAATAGAGGGGCCTAGAACTGAGCCCTGGGGGACACCAGTGGTGAGAGCACGTGGTGTGGAGACAGCTTCTCGCCACGCCACTTGGTAGGAGCGACCGGTCAGGTAGGACGCAATCCAAGAGTGAGCCGCGCCGGAGATGTCCAGCTCTGAGAGGGTGGAGAGGAGGATCTGATGGTTCACAGTATCAAAGGCAGCAGACAGGTCTAGAAGGACAAGAGCAGAGGAGAGAGAGTTAGCTTTAGCAGTGCGGAGAGCGTCCGTGACACAGAGAAGAGCAGTCTCAGTTGAATGACCAGTCTTGAAACCTGACTGGTTTGGATCAAGAAGGTCATTCTGAGAGAGATAGCAAGAGAGTTGGCTAAAGACGGCACGCTCAAGAGTTTTGGAGAGAAAAGAAAGAAGGGATACTGGTCTGTAGTTGTTGACATTTTTTGAGAAGGAGTGCAACTCTCGCTCTCTTGAAGACAGAAGGGACATAGCCAGCGGTCAAGGATGAGTTGATGAGCGAGGTGAGGTAAGGGAGAAGGTCACCGGAGATGGTCTGGAGGAGGGGATAGGGTCAAGCGGGCAGGTTGTTGGGCGGCCGGCCGTCACAAGTCGCAAGATTTTATCTGGAGAGAGAGGAGAGAAAGCAGTCAAAGCATCGGGTAGGGCAGTGTGAGCAGGACCAGCAGTGTCATTTGACTTAACAAACGAGGATCGGATGTCATCAACCTTCTTTTCAAAATGGTTGACAAAGTCATCCACAGAGAGGGAGGGGGGGGGGAGGAGGATTCAGCAGGGAGGAGAAGGTGGCAAAGAGCTTCCTAGGGTTAGAGGCAGATGCTTGGAATTTAGAGTGGTAGAAAGTGGCTTTTAGCAGCAGAAACAGATGAAGAAAATGTAGAGAGGAGGGGGAGTGAAAAGATGCCAGGTCCGCAGGGAGTCTAGTTTTCCTCCATTTCCGCTCGGCTGCCCGGAGCCCTGTTCTGTGAGCTCGCAATGAGTCATCAAGCCACGGAGCTGGAGGGAGGACCGAGCCGGCCGGGAGGATAGGGGACATAGAGAGTCAAAGGATGCAGAAAGGGAGGAGAGGAGGGTTGAGGAGGCAGAATCAGGAGATTGGAGGGAGAAGGGATTGAGCAGAGGGAAGAGATGATAGGATGGAAGAGGAGAGAGTACGGGAGAGAGAGGCGAAGGTTGCGACGGCGCATTACCATCTGAGTAGGGGCAGAGTGAGTAGTGTTGGAGGAGAGCGAGAGAGAAAAGGATACAAAGTAGTGGTCGGAGACATGGAGGGAGTTGCAGTGAGATTAGTAGAAGAACAGCATCTAGTAAAGATTAGGTCAAGCGTATTGCCTGCCTTGTGAGTAGGGGGGACGGTGAGAGGTGAGGTCAAAGAGGAGAGGAGTGGAAAGAAGGAGGCAGAGAGAAATGAGTCAAAGGTAGACGTAGGGAGGTTGAAGTCCCCCAGAACTGTGAGGGTGAGCCATCCTCAGAAAGGAACTTATCAAGGCGTCAAGCTCATTGATGAACTCTCCAAGGGAACCTGGAGGCGATAAATGACAAGGATGTTAAGCTTAAATGGGCTAGTGACTGTGACAGCATGGAATTCAAATGAGGAGATAGACAGATGGGTCAGGGAAACATAGAGAATGTCCACTTGGGAGAGATGAGGATTCCTGTGCCACCACCCCACTGACCAGATGCTCTCGGGGTATGCGAGAACACATGGTCAGACGAGGAGAGAGCAGTAGGAGTACCAGTGTTTTCAGTGGTAATCCATGTTTCCGTCAGCGCCAAGAAGTCGAGGGACTGGAGGGTAGCATAGGCTGAGATGAACTCTGCCTTGTTGGCAGCAGAACGGCAGTTCCAGAGGCTGCCTGAGACCTGGAACTCCACGTGGGTGGTGCGTGCAGGGACCACCAGGTTAGAGAGGCAGCAGCCACGCGGTGTGAGGCATTTGTATAGCCTGTGCGGAGAGGAGAGAACAGGGATAGACAGAGGCATAGTTGACAGGCTACAGAAAATGGCTACAATAATGCAACGGAGATCGGAATGAAATGAACTAAACATCTGGGAAAGGAGAGAGCGGGGCCTCCCTCACCACAACACCCAAATATAACTCTCCCAACTTCCACCGTAGAAACTATAATTGTTGTAAACTACAGCGGTTGAATGTTTTCTAGGAATAGACTAACTTAGTTTATTCACCTAGCTAACTTGGTACAGTATTCTTCCGTGAAAATCGTCCAGGGCACCTAGTCATAAGACGCCACAGCCACCTAGCATGCCGGACTCCAACAACACGGTTTAGCACCAATACTCGGCCACAACAAACTACCAGTGTGTCATCACGCCAAGCAGATCATTCGTGTCCGTGTCTAACGTTGTGGGTTAGTCCCGACAGCTTGAGCGAGTCCGTCATCAACTTATTCAGCCAGTTAGTTAGCTAGAATAGTTAGCATACTAGCTAGCCATTGCTTTCAGACAAAGAAGAAACCCCTCCTTTCACGGCACGAACACACAGAGAGAGCCAAGCTAACGTTAACTAGTCACCCATGTCCCCATACATTTTCCATACGCACAATAGAACGTATTTCTCTCCAATTATGTGCACACATTTGTTTACATCCCTGTTAGTGAGCATTTCTCCTTTGCCAAGATAATCGATCCATCTGACAGGTGTGGAATATCAAGAAGCTGATTAAACAGCATGATCATTACACAGGTGCACCTTGTGCTGGGGACAACAAAAGGCCACTCTAAAATGTGCAGTTTTGTCACACAACTCAATACCACATGTTTTGAGGGAGCGTGCAATTGGCATACTGACTGCAGGAATGTCCACCAGAGCTGTTGCCAGAGAATTTAATATTAATGTCTCTACCATAAGCCACCTCCAACGTTGTTTTAGAGAATTTGGTAGTACGTCTGGTTTGTGCTGCATATCTGTATTCCCAGTCATGTGAAAGCCATAGATTAGGGCCTAATGAATCAATAGACTGATTTCCTTATATGAACTGTAACTCAGTAAAATCTTTAAAATAGTTGCATTTATTTATATTTTTGTTCAGTATAAATCATAAGGTTTTGAAGTGTCTGACCTACAGTACCAGTCAAACATTTTAGAACACCTACTCATTTTTCTTTATTTTCACTATTTTCTACATTGTAGAATAATAGTGAAGACATCAAAACTATGAAATAACACACATGGAATCATGTAGTAAGCAGAAAAGTCATTTTGTATTTGATATTCTTCAAAGTAGCCACCCTTTGCCTTGATGACAGCTTTGCACACTTGGCATTCTGTCAACCAGCTTCATGAGGTAGTCACCTGGAATGCATTTCAATTAACAGGTGTGCCTTGTTAAAAGTTAATTTGTGGAATCTTTTTCCACAAAACATTTCAAGAACTTTGTGCAGTCGCAAAAACCATCAAGCGCTATGATGGAACTGGCTCTCATGACGACCGCCACAGGAAAGGAAGACCCAGAGTTACCTCTGCTGCGGATGATAAGTTCATTAGAGTTAACTGCACCTCAGATTGCAGCCCAAATAAATAATTCACAGAGTTCAAGTAACAGACACATCTCAACATCAACTGTTCAGAGGAGACTGTGTGAATCAGGCCTTCAAAGTCGAATTGATGCAAAGAAACCAATACTAAAGGACACCAATAAGAAGAAGAGACTTGCTTGGGCCAAGAAACAAGAGCAATGGATATTAAACCGGTGGAAATCTTTTCTTTGGTCTGATGAGTCCAAATTTGAGACTTTTGGTTCCAACCGGCGTGTCTTTGTGAGACGCAGAGTAGGTGAAAAGATGATCTCCGCATGTGTGGTTCGCACCGTGAAGCATGGCGGTGTGATGGTGTGGGGGTGATTTGCTGGTGACACTGTCTGTGATTTATTTAGAATTCAAGGCACACTTAACCAGCATGGCTACCACAGCATTCTGCAGTGATACGCCATCCCATCTGATTTGGGCTATGTGGGACTATCATTTGTTTTTCAACAGGACAATGACCCAACACACCTACAGGCTGTGTAAGGGCTATTTTCTAAGAAGGAGAGTGATGGAGTGCTGCATCAGATGACCTGGCCTCCACAATCACCCGACTTCAACCCAATTGAGATGGTTCCATCACTCTCCTTCTTGGCGAAATAGCCCTTACACAGCCTGGAGGTGTGTTGGGTCATATAAACAAATGATAGTCCCACTAAGCCCAAATCAGATGGGATGGCGTATCGCTTCAGAATGCTGTGGTAGCCATGCTGTTTAAGTGTGCCTTGAATTCTAAATAAATCAGACAGTGTCACCAGCAAAGCACCAGAACACCTCCTTCTCTATGCTTTACGGTGGGAAAGACGCATGCGGAGATCACCCGTTCACCCACACCGCATCGCACAAAAACACGGCGGTTTGAACCAAAAATCTCAAATTTGGAGACGAGACCAAAGGACACATTTCCACCAGTCTAATGTCCATTGCTCGTGTTTCTTGGCCCAAGCAAGTCTCTTCTTCTTATTGGTGTCCTTTAGTAGTGGTTTCTTTGCAGCAATTAGACAATAAAGGCCTGATTCACACAGTCTCCTCTGAACAGTTGATGTCGAGATGTGTCTGTTACTTGAACTCTGTGAAGCATTTATTTGGGCTGCAATTTCTGAGGCTGGTAACTCTAATTAACTTATCCTATGCTGCAGAGGTAACTCTGGGTCTTCCATTCCTGTGGCGGTCCTCATGAGAGCCAGTTCCATCATAGCGCTTTATGGTTTTTGCGACTGCACTTGAAGAAACTTTCAAAGTTCTTGAAATGTTCCGTATTGACTGACCTTCATGTCTTAAAGTAATGATGGACTGTTGTTTCCCTTTGCTTATTTGAGCTGTTCTTGCCATAATATGGACTTGGTCTTTTACCAAATAGGGCTATCTTCTTTTAAGAAGGCACACCTGTTAATTGAAATGCATTCCAGGTGACAACCTCATGAATCTGGTTGAGAGAATGCCAAGAGTGTGCAAAGCTGTCATCAAGGCAAAGAGTGGCTATTTGAAGAATCTCAAATATAAAATATATTTTGATTTGTTTAACACTTGTTTTTGGTTACTACATGATTCCATATGTGTAATTTCATAGTTTTGATGTCTTCAGTATTATTCTACAATGTAAAAAGAAAGAAAAACTCTTGAATGAGTAGGTGTGTCCAAACTTTTGACTGGTAGTGTAAATACTTTAGTTTTTTTGGACACGTTTAACGCTCTTATTTTTGTTGGCATAAACTACCTCCATACGGTAATTCCATTAGTTTGTATTGGATACCTTCAGCCAAGTCCTGTGACACTTGTGGGGGTTGTAGAGCAAAATCGAGAACACAATCGTGTTCGTGAGAATCTCCCCTTTTACATAGTTGGGTCATATTATTTTGTAGCAGACAAACCGTTCGGACGCTACAGACGTTCTCGAGAGAAGACCGATTTTACAGGATGGCTCATGGTCTGACAAACACTGCTCTAGCTCTGCTACCTTCCACCGCAGATGCGAAAGGCTGCCATAGGTGGATGCAGTGGATTGAGATGCAGCCCATGCAAAAACTGATATCTCTAGCTTAAACTGAGGGATTTTGTTGGGGATACAATTTTTTACTTAGATTGACACGTGGGTGCGTCAATAGACTCAAGGATTATTAAGCACCAAGCATTTGAACATTTTGTTTTATTAAGTAATAATATTCTATCAATTGCACATATAGGCTGTGACTTACTTTAGAATTAAATAAAAATGAAACAAAAAATGCCTTATTTGGCGTCTACAGTGACTTTGAATTCACTTTTAGAAACACGAGTTTGGCCAGAGTCTGTGGCTTCAGGCTCATGCGATGGTGCCTGGAGAGCAGGCCAGCAGTGGAGAATACCCTCTCCGCGGTTGCAGAGCCACTTGAGATGCTAAACACCCCTTCGGCCAGTCTGGGCAGGGATGGAGAGTATTTTTCTTTTTACTTTTCTATAGGTAGGCCTAAAGGTTTATATGCAAAATAACCCTATCAAAATCGAAAGCTCCTTGAAATAGGTAATATGTCAGGCCTATTGGGCCAAAATCAACCTGTTGTATAGATAATAAAACAACAATGAACTACTTTTAAGAGATCTACCCACCTCGTTCCTTTCTGTTAGCATGTGCATGTAGTACACCATCATGCTTTTGGGATATGTGTCTTTTCAGATTCCACAATGATTATTTAGTTGTGGACACTACATCGCTGTTCTTGCTCTTGGTCCTCAACTTTGTAAGTCACCTTGATTTTGCATCTGTGTGTTATCAGTTGCTTTATGAAAATATTTAGTGAACTACATGACAGTAGCTAAAGAAAGGGGCTATAGCAGCACACGAGTAGCCTACAAATGCATACTGGGCCGGGCATGCCCTGAGCTTGTGAAGTGCGCAGTACTGGAGGGAAATTGGAGAGGGCGTGAAGGCCGATGCTCCAGCCTTTGGGAAACTTGCTCCAGTCTCCTCGCTCCGCTCACATACTCACATCCATTGTTGGACTTCTAAATTAATGACATGTACCCATTGATTCTTGAAGAATGTTGACATTTTAGTAATTTAGCAGACACTCTTATCCAGAGCGACTTAGTTAGTGCATTAATCTTAAGATGGCTAGGCGGGAAAACCACATCAGTCATAGTAAATACATTTTTCCTCAGTGGCTATCAGCAAAGTCAGTTAGTAGGGGGAGTCAAATGCGAGTTTTTAGTTCACGAAAGGCATTTGGGGGGGGTGCTGTGGGATTATTTAAGATACTCTTTAAAAAGGTAAGGTGTTTTTGGAAGATGGGCAGGGACTCTGCTGTCCTTGCTTCAGGGGGAAGCTGGTTCCACCATTGGGATGCCAGGACAGAGAAGAGCTTGGACTAGGCTGAGCAGGAGCTGCCCTCCTGTAGGGGTGGGAGGGCCAAGAGATCAAAGGTAGCAGAACAAAGTGCTCGGGTTGGGTTGTAGGGTTTGAGCATAGCCTGAAGGTAGGGAGGAGCAGTTCCTCTTGCTGCTCCGTAGGCAAGTACCATGGTCTTGTAGTGGATGCGAGCTTCGTAAAACGTATAAATGCTTCATGAGCTTATTTCAACTGTCCTACCCTATCAGAACCCAAAATAAAAAGTTTGTAAAAAAAGTAAATGTAAACAAACTATAGCCTATACTCTGAGTCGATATTCATGTCATGAGAAGGAATTCCCCTCGACCATGCCCATATTGGGGAAAACATTATTTCCCATTGACCTCCCCCCATTGTAAAAGACCCAACTTCGTCATCGATTTGTAAAAATGTATTTTAAACATAAATAACAAAACATGTCGGAAAGCTGCTGTTTTGTTCAATACATGTAACCAGGTAAAGAATCCAAACCTACGGTTCGCAGTGCTCCCACGTAGGGAAATGGAGACTGCGAGAAGAGCCCTGTGGCTTCAGGTTACTCGGCATGGTGACCCGATGTCCAAGTAGGCTACACGTAGCTATGTGTGTGGAAAATATTTAAACACTGGTAAGACATTTAACTTGTTTAGTATAGTCCATTTGTAACTCCACTCACTACTTGTAGCTGTATAGTCAGTTTGTTTGTTGGTCTTGGCTAGCACTCACTCAGTGGCTGTTAGCACTGTCATGAAAAGGGGCATGAGGGAAGCCCTACAATATGTTATTCTAAGTAGTGAGAATACTCGGGAGCAGGTCATGTTGAAAAGTAATCTTTAGACATCTAAAGTAATTGACTAAAACAAGCACACAAGAAAATTGCATTTGAAAAAAGTATCGTTTTTGCTGTGAGCTAAGGTAACCACAGGTTGTTTTGCCCACAGGCGGGCGCAGCCGTGACGTTCTATCTAATACCGACTGGGACTATTGCCTCAAAACATGGTTAAACTGCAATTTTGATATCATGGATGGTCAGTCCTTGCATCCATAGCTCTGTCTGAATTTGAGTGGTTACATTTCTCCAGCCCCATCCCTCGGCTTTTTACCGAAACGGGTGGGGAGTCCTCTTTGTTATTGTTTCAACTGCTGATTGCCGCTTTAAAGCTACACTCTGCATACCATCATCAGTGGGCCACCACCAAAACTGTAAACAATGGAGCAATTTTGCATCCCATAACATTTAACTAACACTTGATGGAATGACATTCTATAGAAGCAACAGCCTACTTGATATAGCCATGGGTCATTAATTTGTGTTTTGGTATAGCCTAGCCCATTCATAAACACTAACAACATTTAGCTTCTATTCATGAAGGTATCTTCTGGCCGGGAGAGTCGTCTTTGGGGTGTGGTTTAATGTGGGTGTTTCTTTGGTGTCTTTGCCATTCAATCACAACAAGCAAACAAGGGCAGTAGTGAGTAACTTAGTGACGGCGAGGTAAGCTAGCTTTGCAATGGAGAGAAGTTTTGAAGTTGAGGACTTCTCCCCTCCTGACTGACTCGTCACCTCAAGATGATCTGCTAAATCAGTTCTATGTGTAGGCTAAAGCCTGCGCTGACCTTGTTTAGCCAACCTGACAGCAGCTAGCTAGCATAGCTTGGGGATAGGCTAGCCAGCTGTAGCTATCTAGCTAGCTGATATTTCTCTGTCGAATCAGTTATGCCAAGATAGCAAGAGGTACCAGTGTCTGGAATGTTTCATGAGACACTCGTTCCACAACACCTTGCTACGAAAGTAGCTTGCAACTTTACGTTTTATCACGTCATGTAAAGACACATTACCGTGGAAATGATATCAACAACTGCGAGTTGAATGCCCAGTCTTCTGTCAGCTCAGCTGTCAACACGATATTCTATAACTGGCTAGTTTTTTCTCTCCTTATGTCTGCTGTTAGATCTTTCCCAGAGGACAAATCCCAGAACTATACTGAAAAAAAATAAGAAACGTAACATGTAAAGTGTTGGTCCCACGTTTCATGAGCTGAAATTAAAGATCCCAGAAATTTTCCATATGCACAAAAAGCTTATTTCTCTCATATGTTGTGCACAAATTTGTTTGTTGGTGAGCATTTCTCCTTTGCCAAGATAATCCATCCACCTGACCGGTGTGGCATATCAAGAAGCTGATTAAACAGCACTATCATTACACAGGTGCACCTTGTGCTGGGGACAACAAAAGGCCACTCTAAAATGTGCAGTTTTGTCACACAACACAATGCCACAGATGTCTCAAATTTTGAGGGAGTATGCAATTGACATGCTGACTGCAGGAATGTCCACCAGAGC
The DNA here is from genome assembly GCF_020615455.1 of Coregonus clupeaformis. Lineage (NCBI taxonomy): Eukaryota > Metazoa > Chordata > Actinopteri > Salmoniformes > Salmonidae > Coregonus > Coregonus clupeaformis. The sequence goes on along the minus strand of NW_025533528.1, from coordinate 434,273 downwards.
TGTTGCAAGATAATTTTATGTTAATTTCTCTATCATAAGTCACCTCCAACGTCATTTTTAAAAATTTGGCAGTACGTCCAACCGGCCTTACAACCACAGACCACGTGTAACCACGCCAGCCCAGGACCTCCACATCTGGCTTCTTCACCTGCGGGATTGTCTGAGACCAGCCACCCAGACAGCTGATGAATCTGGGTTTGCACAACTAAAGAATTTCTGCACAATCTGTCAGAAACTGTCTCAGGGAAGCTTATCTGCGGGCTCATCGTCCTCACCAGGTTCATGACCTGACTGCAGTTCGGCGTCGTAACCGACTTCTTCAGTGGGCAAATACTCACCTTCGATGGCCTCTGGCACACTGGAGAAGTGTGCTCTTCACGGATGAATCCCGGTTTCAACTGTACCGGGCAGATGGCAGACAGTGTTTGAGTTGGCGAGCGGTTTGCTCAGGTCAACGTTGTGAACAGGGTGCCTCATGGTGGGGTTATGGTCCGTGGTGTGTATTCATGGATGACAAGGGAAGACAGGCTTCCCCAAAAAAATTACTACGAAAAAAACATACAAAATAATTTAGTTCGTCTCTGTGTTTCATACGTTACCTTCAATTCGCAAGAGGCTGAATGTATCTCACCGGAGAAAGCATCCGAGCGAACAAAACAGCGCCTCTCTGTCTCAGTATGTGTAGCATATCTATCTGATACTGTCTGGTCAGAAAGAGTATGACATTGTTGCCACCCATAGTATTGAATGCAAGGGCAGCCAGCGAGCATTTGACCTCCCTTGATGAAATAAATAATATAAAGCCAATCAGCGTTGAGCTAAACTGAGTAAGCTGAGCTGTGAATGGTTCTGGCGCATGAAAAAAGTGTCAAGGGAAGCCAGTTTGGATTTGGCTTCAGACCAATCACATCACAAGCCATACGTCATTACTAACAGAAAAAAAACTTGTTGCATCTCGTGTTGTCCTCAGGTGGCTGGCTAGCTAGCTAAAATCATCCCTTTCCTAAATTAGCTATCGATGGAGATGGGGATTTGGACTTGTGGCGTTACTTAATTCCCTATACTGGCCAATGATTATAACGGTGATTCTGATCCAACCATAAATTCATACATTGATTGTGCCCCTGGCCTGAAAGGACGGAAGTTCAACATATAGCATGCTAATGTTAACTAGCTGGCCTGGCATATCGTTGCCAATGATAGGAAGTTAGTCTAGTGAGCAAGTATTTTAGCCAGGTAGCCTAGGACAACAAAAACTAAGTGTGTACTGTATGACAGTCAGACCGTTTAGGCAACATGAAAGAGGAGGATGGCATTGGCGTTTCTCTACAAGTAGGGTGTGTCAACATGTTTTTCTACTTGCACGCGTAAACAAGAGAAATCAGTAACATGGACAGCCACATCATATTACGTTGATTGGACTAAATGGTTTTTGGTATCTTTTAGTTGTCACTGTATTAGACTAGGCATAGGTGAGATGATGAAGTTGAAATGGTGCTGGACTAGTGGATGCAGCTCCTTTTATCTTTGTTACTTGCGGTAACTCTCCGTGGTTCTAAATCAATAGTTGTTTAGTTGTCAGAAAATGTCGGAAACATTACCTTGCTTGACCATGCTATAGGTCAGGGGTACTAAACTACTATTTGAGACTTGTCTGTCGGCCCTGCATTAAAGAACATAATTGGTTAAAGAAGATTTGTATACTTTTTTATTTATCACGGTATCATTTAAGGACCAAAGGATTGACAGCCGTCCCATATAGATTGCAAAATAGTTGGTAAGAGATTTTTGACGTACCGATTCCATGGCATAGTGTTTATGAACTGATACGCAACACAACCCGGATTCAAAACTTTTTCAGTTTAAATTATTATACAAAATTCTTGCTACCAATAGAATGTTATTTATATGGACACTCTTCCCAGCTCTGCAGATTTTGCTGCGAAGTGACAGAATCATTAGATCATTTGCTTTGGTACTGTCCATTTGTAGCTTGTTTTTGGACACAGGTCCAGGAATGGCTAAAGGATTGCAATATTTACCTGGAGCTAACCCTGCAGATAGCACTACTGGGTGATCTGAAAAGTCATAGTCAATCGATCAATAATAGAATACTTTTAGCAAAAAAAAAATATTTTCAATTTACAATCTGTAGAAACAATGAGAATAGAAGGGTTCAGAACTTTTGTAAAACATCACAGTACAGTTGAAAAATATATGGCAAATAGAAATCCAATACGGATGGTGTTAAGAGATAGATGGTGGTGTTGAATGGAGTTGAAGGATGGGACTAATAAAACTAACAACTAATAACAATATAACTAATGTAAAGCATACTGTGTCCATAATAAGTATATAGGTTATAGGTTGAGAGCTTTTGTGAAAGAGCACAGTTAGAAAGATATAGAAATAAACCGGATGGACATCATGAAAATGATCGGAGAGGTTGAGGGTAGAGGAAGTTCAGGAGTAAAAACAAACAAAATAGAATTATTGTAAAATTGACTGTATATAGTATGTATAAGCTGGAAGTAGAGGCTTAAGCATGGTTGTTCACTAGTTTACTCCAATTAGGGAAGGGGTGGTGGGGTTGGAAAGTAATAAAGGGACATTTTTTAAAAGGATGTGTGTGTGCATTTATATGTATTTATATGTGTGTGTATATGAGGGAAAAAAAACATGGGGGTTTGGAAGTGATGCAGACAATTACATTGATGGAAGTTACAATCTATCTGCAAAATTAAAGCTGATCTACCCCCTAAAAGTAAAAAAACAAAAAAACTATTTGAATAAGGGCCAGTGACACAAATTTCCTAGGTGGCAAAGGTCCGGATGGATATGGTCCTTTATCGGCACTGTGGTACAGCATAGTAACAAACATAGTCATCTACGACTTAGGAAACATGTTGTTATATAAAATGCACATAAAATGAGACTAAGAACTTGAATTAATTACAACTTCTTTAGAATGTAAACATGTGCAACATTGCATCAACATTGCTGAAGAACAGAGTCCTCTGTAGCTCAGCTGGTAGAGCACGGCGCTTGTAACGCCACGGTAGTGGGTTTGATCCCCGGGACCACCCATACACACACAAAAATTAATGTATGCACGCATGACTGTAAGTCGCTTTGGATAAAAGCGTCTGCTAAATGACATATTTTTTTATTTTAACAAAAGTGGTTGCATATTTTCTATGCAAAAAGTGCACTGTGAACCATTGTACATGGGCCTTGATGATTTTTTAAAGTTTTCTTTATGAAATAAAGTGTATGTTTTCTGGAGAACAAAGGAGCGTTTAACAAAAATTATAATCTGAATGCACAGAATGTCACTGTGGGCCATGCAACATTCATGTATAAGTCACTCTGGGCCTTGCCATTGCATCAATGAGAGAAATTACACTTTGTCTCCTGCCAATGCTTTGAACTTTGCCACAAATGGTGTGAAAGCAACTGTTCATTGGTGAGCCTGGTGCGGTATTTGTTTTTAATAAAGTTAATTGTGGAAAGGCTGATTCACAGCTGTATGTGGAGCCAAACATGGTCAGGATGTCTAGTGCCAGTCTCTTGAGAACAGGGAAATCAGCTGCAGGCACCATCTTTCCCCAGAAAGTGACAGGGTCACAATCACCAGCCTGCTCCTTCAAAGCCTCATTTTTTTGCAGCTCAATTAACTCAATTTGCAACATCTACCCATCTGACGGTCTGTTATGCTTCTTCTGACAACTTTGTCACATTTGTGACCAAGAAGGGGTTCTGGATAAGCAGCAGCAGTTCTCTTCCAACAGTGAAGTCATCAAAGCGTGCCTTGAAGTTATCCATCAGCTTCTGGATGAAATCTACATGGTTGTGAACATCTTTGTCGCCCTGCGTTTGGGAAAGTGGACAATTTCTCACTGGAGATCAAAAGCTACAATTTCTTCAGGAAAGCCCGGACTGCTGTTATCGTATCACACACTGTGTTGTCCCGTCCCTGCAGCTTAACATTAAGTTGATTAAGGTGTGATGTCATGTCTGTCAAAAATGCAACTGTTTCCATCTTCTCCTCTTACAAAAACTCAGAAAACTGAGTTGCCTTGTCACTCTTTTGTTCTGATAAGAAAGCTTTGATTTCCTCTTGAATGGCCAAAACCCTGCTTTTGCTGAGCCATCTGACATTGTTGTGTAGTAGTAAGTCATCAAAACTGGCATTGGCCTCTGTCAAAATGCCTCGGAGCAGGCGGTGTTGTAGGGATGATGCCCAGAAGCTGGGCATTATCAGTGTTATCTGTTGATTCATCCACAGCTAATGAAATGCATGGTGCATTCTGAATAACTTCGTGAAGTTAAATCTTCAGCTAATATTTCAGTTCTCATTGCTGTGAATCTGACAGTGGGATCTGTTTGATCTTTTTGTTTACCTTCAAGGAAGGTGTCAGCAACTTCACACATGCTTTTACTATCTCACCATCTGAAAATGTTTTTTGTGTTTTCCCAAAACCCAAGCTATCCTCAGGGAATTGACAAGGACTTTGGTGGACCTCTCATATTGGAATTTGAGTTGGTTAATCTTGTTTGTTCTCACCTCCATGTTTAGAGGATAATCTGATCGAATTTACTATGCCTGGTGTCATAATGGCGCTTAACAATTATTATTTTTGGTACTTTTTATCCCCCCCAATTGGTAGTTCCAGTCTTGTCCCATCGCTGCTACTCCCGTCCGGGGTCGTAAACTTTGCTGTGCCCGGGGTCGTAGAAGCTGTAGGCACGGTGATTTGAGCTATCCGGTTTGGCCAGCCGAGTAGGCACTTGATTTAGCCACAGGTCTCCCGTCCCGCGAGTAGGTGGACTTAGTCTTTTCAGACAAATGAAATGGTTCAAAATGGGAACAATTTGCCTACCCGGTGCGCAGGGCTTCTGATTCAAGTGCACCTACTCCCAACAGCGCAACTGTTACGCACGCCTCTCGGAAGAGGGAACGCAACACCCTGCTACAACTCAACTCTCCGTGGTGTGAAAGAGGTATGGGACTGTAGGTGTGAGTAAGGATGACAAAAGGCAGAGAATACCGTTAACAGGGAATTTATTCCTTCGCACGGTAATTTTGGGGAAAATGGGCTGGACGGAACCAAAGCAAAGAAAGTAAATATCAAAGCCCCCTCTCCTACCTTACCTGCCTACCCACTACTTACTGAACTAGCACCACCTGGTGCACTAACCAAAATACAAGGGATGGTCCGCCCAGGTCTTTCCCTAGTGTGCATAGACAGTCAACTTCTACGGGTAATGTATGCCCGTGGGCCTCTTGCCTAAGCACTCCCTAGGTGCCTTCCCCTTCCCCCCTTGGGAACAAATGAAACAAAAATAGCACAAACTGGTTCACAACAAAAACCTGAGGAAAACTAACTCAGGACATTAAAGAATCTCTGAGCCACAAACTAACACAAAACATTACAATTGGTTATCAGAGCAACAACAACACAGTACATACCAAACTCTTAGCATACAACCAACCAGTGGCGGCTCCTGAAAAAATTCTCAGGGGGGGCAATTTTTCTGATGATTTAGGTGACCTACACACATTTTTAAAAAGATATGTCCAGCAACAACATGAAGACAGGGGCAGCATATAAATCAGTACCAGAAGCATTTATTGACTGATCTCAAAAGTGTTGGCTTACAAAATCAAAATAAGTTATCATAAAATAATCAAGGGTGTTCTTTCACATTCCTCAACACTGCATAAACAATATGCATTTCCATAAACAAATGAAATATCAGCTGAAAATACAGCATCTTGGTATTTGTTCAGATTGCAGGATCAACAAGAGTTTCTTACCACATTTTTGCCTCATGGTTGAATTGGAAATATGTGCACCTGAGCATAATTCACAACAAGTAAGCAGGAGCTTTTGATAGAGGCTACTGAAAACATTGATGCAAGTTATTGGTAATAAGACATTTTTATAGACTTCATACCATTTTCTTGTATAGATTTGTGAAAATGAACAGTGATAGACATTTTGCCTGAAAACAGAATTTGAAAGTAATTTCTAGAAATGGTAAACACAGCTATCTGTATGGCTTTGTAAAAATGAACAACCATATTCTGGCCAATTGTATAGATTTGTAAATATGAACAACCATATTCTGGCCAATTGTATAGATTTGTAAAAATGAACATGAACAGATTATTTTTTTTAAAACTTTTTTTAATGAAAAATAACTATTTTAAACAACATCAACTGTGAACTGATTTGGGCGTGTGTGTTAAAGAGACAGACAGGGAGGGACAAAAGAGAGAGAGAGGCTAGCATTACTTGTACTGAAACTGTTCTCTTCTCTGTTTCAATACATCAAAGCGTTCAATGACTTGTGAAAATGAAAGATCGAATGATATTGTTTAATCTTACCTTATGGCCTGCACACTGCTTGTGAAGCTATCGAGGCACGTTTGATAAAGACAGCATCGATGTCCTTCTTCTGTAGCTTCTGGTACAGAATGTCGGCGGTGGGGCATGATTTTGTGAAAAAGCCGCAGGAAAAAATTAAATCTTCATCATGTAGCATCCTCACGTAGCCATATGCCTCTCTCACGGTGGGCTGGTACCTGGAAAACTGCATTAGCTACATCGCAGCCTGCTAGCCAGATTTTTCGTTCATACCAATTTTTGGAAAATCCTCGGGTGTAGGACTTTCCCCCTTTAGTAGAAACCTGTTGAATTATTAAATTTGGTCTGGGAGGTCCTAATTGTTTCGTTGCCAATTTATCTTGGTTTGTTGCGGACAAAAGGAACTTCTTTCAAAGAGACAATCGAAGTTGCACTGCCATTTTGACAGTAGTAGTGAATTGATTGATGAGGCTACCGCTCTTTTTTGAGTTACGTTCATGGTTATGTTCCGTTAATGACGAAGCACGTAGTGCAAGCCCTCAGAAACCCATAGAGATTGTGGTATTGAAAGCTCTGATATTTGAAAAAAAATTGATTTTACATTAGAGGCTAGAGACTTCTGGGCAATTTTCAACCCTGGCTGAAATCGCCCTCAAGGCGGGGACATTTGAAGCACGACTTTAGCCTGATTGGACATTTAGTGGCAGATCAGACGTCTAGATTAGAACACTGATAACTACTGTTGCCGTGATATAATTGATTAGAAAAAAAATCCCTTTATTTTCCCGTTTGGCAGTGCGTCGCCCATATCGCCCTAATGAACACACCGCCCCTGCAACCAACATGCTGTAACTCTCAGCAATTCTGGTTCCCCTTTCTCTTCTTCTGAGCAACAGAACTGGGGCTTATATAGCTTCAGAAGGAGTTGGTAATTGGAGACAGCTGCGTCCTGACGAGGGCGCAGGGTCAGCTCTCCAATCATCAATGTTCATTGACCAATCAGCTGCTTGTTGGTGGGGAATTTCAGGAACCCATTTCCTGAAATACATACATGAAAATACACAACCTACAACACAGAAACTGGGGAACGTAACAGCAACCCAAATGGCCTTTTCTACAGAAATGTTTGGTGATCGACTAGGAATGCCTTGAAGATGGATCAGTCGATCACGATCAACCGGTTGGTACCACTGTTTTAAATGGTCTCCCCTGCCATTGAGTGAAAGGATCTGTGAGATGTCCAATAAATTAACACATTGGTACATGGAGAATCTGCACCTTTAGCCTCAACTTCTTAATAGAATGGTTCCATTGGACCAGCAAGGGAGAATGGGTGGGGCTAAGCTTGAGGTGAGGGTTAGGAGTGCAATTAAAGGATCCATTTTGCCATCGACCATTTAGTAACTATCCTGACTAATGCTGTGTTCATGTGCTATTGGAAACTCAGAAATTCTTCTTGGAAAAGCTTCTGAACTCACAACTGCAAGTTTCTGAAGTCCAACATTACTCATTAGCTTCCAAGTTGGAAGTTGGGGAAATATTGTGGTAATATGTTTGTACCTTGACTTTCCCAGTCAGATAGTTCAGAGTATCCTACTTCAGAAGAGGGCATGAACGCAGAATTAGACAAACACTACTCTACGGCCCTATATTTAGTATTTTCCTGACTGACTTCACCATCCAGTGGAGTTTGACGTGGATGGAGTAGGTGCCCAATCAGGGTAGGTATCCAGGTCAAACAGTGGAATCCCCCATGTTGTCACAGCCAATAACACTGCAAGGACACCGATTACATTCACACTAGTCCCCGCCTTCACCTGAAATGACGACAGTCAAGCAGCATTAGGCAAGCAAAAAGCAATGGTTAGCATTCAGTAGCCTGGGCGCCAGACCTAGTAGTACGTCAACAGGCTTTGACCTGTGTACTAATGAGGGTTTGTTTTGTGTACCGGGTTAACTAAACCATAACTAGCCCTTCTTCTGGATTCACTCAACCTGGGTCTTTGAAACTGTATGTGTAGTGCATATACAGTGCCTTCGGAAAGTATTCAGACCCCTTGACTTTTTCCACATTTTGTTACGTTACAGCCTTATTCTAAAATTAATTAAATTGTTTCCCCCCCCCCTCCTCAATCTACACACAATACCCCATAATGACAAAGCAAAAACTGGTTTTTAGAATTTGTTGCTAATTTATTACAAAAAATAAACATTTACATAAGTATTCAGACCCTTTACTCAGTACTTTGTTGAAGCACCTTTGCAGCGATTACAGCATTGAGTCTTCTTGGGTATGACGCTACAAGCTTAGCACACCTGTATACACACCAGTATTAAAATGTATGCACTCACTAACTGTAAATCGCTCTGGATAAGAGCGTCTGCTAAATGACTAAAATGTAAATGTATTTGGGGATTTTCTCCCGTTCTTCTCTGCAGATCCTCTCAAGCTCTGTCAGGTTGGATGGGGAGCGTTGCTGCACAGCTATTTTCAGGTCTCTCCAGAGCTGTTTGATCGGGTTCAGTTCTGGGCTCTGGCTGAGCCACTAAAGGACATTCAGAGACTTGTCCCGAAGCCACTCCTGCATTGCTTTGGTTGTGTGCTTAGGGTCATTGTCCTGTTGGAAGGTAAACCTTCGTCCCAGTCTGAGGTCCTGAGCGATCTGGAGCAGGTTTTCATCAAGGATCTCTCTGTACTTTGCTCCATTCATCTTTCCCTCGATCCTGACTAGTCTCCCAGTCCCTGCCCCTGAAAAACATCCCCACAGCATGATGCTGCCTCCACCATGCTTCACCGTAGGGATGGTGCCAGGTTTCCTTTAGAAGTGATGCTTGGAATTCAGGCCAAAGAGTTCGTTTCTCATGGTCTGAGAGTCTTTAGGTGCCTTTTGGCAAACTCCAAGCGGGCTGTCATGTGCCTTTTACTGAGGAGTGGCTTCCTTCTGGCCACTCTACCATAAAGGCCTGATTGGTGGAGTGCTGCAGAGATGGTTGTCCTTCTGGAAGGTTCTCCCATCTCCACAGAGGAACTCTGGAGCTCTGTCAGAGTGACCATTCGGTTCTTGGTCACCTCCCTGACCAACGTCCTTCTCCCCCGATTGTTCAGTTTGGCAGGGCGGCCAGCTCTAGGAAGAGTATTGATGGTTCCAAACCTCTTCCATTTAAGAATGATGGAGGCCAGTGTGTTCTTGGGGATCTTCAATGCTGCAGACATTTTTTGGTACCCTTCCCCAGATCTGTGCCTCGACACAATCCTGTCTCGGAGCTCTACGGACAATTCCTTCGACCTCATGGCTTGGTTTTTGCTCTGACATGCACTGTCGACTGTGAGACTGTGAGACCAGGAACTGCTGACACACTCCAGCCACATGAGGTCTAGCATTGTCTTGCATTAGGAGGAACCCAGGGCCAACCGCACCAGCATATGGTCTCACAAGGGGTCTGAGGATCTCATCTCGGTACCTAATGGCAGTCAGGCTACCTCTGGCGAGCACATGGAGGGCTGTGCAGCCCCCCCAAAGAAATGCCACCCCACACCATGACTGACCCACCGCCAAACCGGTCATGCTGGAGGATGTTGCAGGCAGCAGAACATTCTCCACAGCGTCTCCAGACTCTGTCACGTGCTCAGTGTGAACCTGCTTTCATCTGTGAAGAGCACAGGGCGCCAGTGGCGAATTTGCCAATCTTGGTGTTCTCTGGCAAATGCCAAACGTCCTGCACGGTGTTGGGCTGTAAGCACAACCCGCACCTGTGGATGTCGGGCCCTCATACCACCCTCATGGAGTCTGTTTCTGACCGTTTGAGCAGACACATGCACATTTGTGGCCTGCTGGAGGTCATTTTGCAGGGCTCTGGCAGTGCTCCTCCTTGCACAAAGGCGGAGGTAGCGGTCCTGCTGCTGCGTTGTTGCCCTCCTACGGCCTCCTCCACGTCTCCTGATGTACTGGCCTGTCTCCTGGTAGCGCCTCCATGCTCTGGACACTACGCTGACAGACACAGCAAACCTTCTTGCCACAGCTCGCATTGATGTGCCATCCTGGATGAGCTGCACTACCTGAGCCACTTGTGTGGGTTGTAGACTCCGTCTCATGCTACCACTAGAGTGAAAGCACCGCCAGCATTCAAAAGTGACTAAAACATCAGCCAGGAAGCATAGGAACTGAGAAGTGGTCTGTGGTCACCACCTGCAGAACCACTCCTTTATTGGGGGTGTCTTGCTAATTGCCTATAATTTCCACCTGTTGTCTATTCCATTTGCACAACAGCATGTGACATTTATTGTCAATCAGTGTTGCTTCCTAAGTGGACAGTTTGATTTCACAGAAGTGTGATTGACTTGGAGTTACATTGTGTTGTTTAAGTGTTCCCTTTATTTTTTTGAGCAGTGTATCCTAAGTCTTAACAGCAGGAGATCGGTTTACCAATGACACCATGATCGGAGTTTAAACCCAGCTATTATTCTTCCAAGCGCACCAAATACCAGTCTCTCCCATCGTCTAATTAACATCACTTTGCATGGCCTAAAACATTAACACAAAAGGCATAAAACTTCACACGCATTCTCTAATCTAATCACCACACCTCAACACTATGATAAGAGCACACCCCTGTGTTTCTCCTCTTTGAACTATTCGCTGTCCGACAAACAGAATAACACAGTTTCTCTGCAGTGGCGGCTCCTGAAAAAATTCTCAGGAGGGGCAATTTTTCTGATGATTTAGGTGACCTACACACATTTAAAAAAAGATATGTCCAGCAACAACATGAAGACAGGGGCAGCATATAAGTCAATCCAGAAGCATTTGTTGACTGATCTCAAAAGTGTTGGCTTACCAGGGTTGGTGGAGCCCTCAGTTTCATCTTTGCCTCGTCAAAGCTAACTCAAACACTCCGCAAAACTTCACACACTGGATTAGCCGGCTGAGGATGTGGCGGTTCTTGCTAATGTCGTAGTAAATATATTTGTTATAGTGAATATGGAATATGATATGTTGAGTAAAATGTTGTGCTAAGATCTATTTAGGTCAGGAGCTGGTTATAAGTTATGTTCCTATCCAATAACAATGGACAAAAGGGTCCTATCTTGTCAGCCTTGTCAGCAGGTGGCCAAGGACAACACCCACGCCATAGGCCTCTCAGTTCTTCCAACTCACGAGTTCTTGCTCTGAGGACACACACACACACACAAACACACACACACACACATCATCATCACTGTTAAACACACACACACACACACATCATCACTGTTAAACACACACACACACACACACACACACAAAAATCCCTCTCTTAGGCTGAACATTTGAAGACAGAGAACCCGACTCAGAGCCAATGCAACAGTGACAGTAGCCTGGAGGGGACCTCGCCCTAACTCATCAGGACCAATCAGAAGATCAGAACTACTAGATTGAACCTACTTCATTTATTGCATAAAATGTCTGCACACAATGTTTGGGGCTCTCTTCAGATAATAATAATAATAATAATAATATGCCATTTAGCAGACGCTTTTATCCAAAGCGACTTACAGTCATGCGTGCATACATTTTTGTGTATGGGTGGTCCGGGATCGAACCCACTACCTTGGCGTTACAAGCGCCGTGCTCTACCAGCTGAGCTACAGAAAGTGGATACTCATGGATGCGCATTGCAATTGTAAAATGTCAACACAATTGGAGACACCACGTCATTTTTGGAGACATGTTATTGACAGTAAACTATTGTAGATGCGACTGCTAACTAAATAAAACATTTTAGCTGGCTAGCTAATCATCTTAGCTAAATGTGGGGCAAACAATTCAGTTATTTACCGTTAATTTGAGGGATTGGGGTGAAAGAAATCGAGTTACATAAGTGATACTTTACGATATACTGTATTGACAATATCGCAATATTTTAGCGCTAGTTGGCTGTACCTGCACCAAAACACCAATTATTGTTCCTTCATAGCTTGTTCTCAATCTTTTCACATTGGGAGCCAATTTGTTTTCAGCACTTTTATTTCCATGACTGATCAAAACTCGTTCTCATGGCTTTCTGATCCCTCTGCAACAGACATATGGTGCGCAATAAAATCCACAGTGTCGAATCGCAATACGTATAGAATCATGAGACTCGCAATGCTGATGCATATATCTTATCGTGAGGTTCCTGGCAATTCCCAGCCCAAGTTCATTTGCCACAACAAATCTCTTCGCTAGCAAACGCAATGTGTCTCCAGCAATGTTTACTTTTTTGACGTTCTATGGCATCTCCACTTTCCAAGCATATATGACCACATGTAATATTTTGGTAAGTGATGCAAATAGTGAACTATGTAGGGCCAGGATGTAAAATATATGTAGCTGCAGCAATTTCTCTTATCTGATATGGTAAGTAATGGGGCTTGATTTATAGCTCCCTAAGAGTTTGACCAGACGGGTCCGTGAACGCGATTGCAGATATCTTTACCTCTGAATAAACTGCCTTATATTATACAATTATCCACCTTGTCCAAAAGTCTCTACTTTTTCTCCGTTCTCCAGTAAACTTGTTTTATCAACAATAGTAAGGTTCAATGACACAGAAAGCAGTTCAATGTCGGGGTACAGTCGCTCTCTTACCAGGATCGCGGTCCGCTCTGACCAGGGTGAAGGTGGCGGCTCCACCTCTCTGCCAGCAGCGTTTTCATTATTTAGTCCGTTCGTAGCGGGTATGTACCACGATCAACAAGATCAGTCCAAAACCGAAGATCAGTCCAAGCAGAATGTTTGCAGAATGTTTGTAAACTAAGTCTACAAATTAAAAACATAAAATAACGCCACACTGCAGGTTGCAAATATAGACGCTGATAGCCGCCATTGTCTTAGTTACGTTCAGCGTTACGTCACGTATGACGACGCGCGTGAGTGCATGCACACAGACACCCATAGAGAATGTATTGAAAGCTTTGAAATGTGAAAAAAATAGATTTTACATGACAGGCTATGAGAGACTTCTGGGCGATTTTCAACCTGACTGAAATCGCCCAAAAAACGGGCGGGGCCATTTGAAGCACGACTTTAGCCTGATTTGACATTTAGTGGCTGGCAGATCAGACGTGAACACTGATAACTGCTGTTGCCGTGATATAATTTTTTATACATTTATTAAAAAAAAATATATATTTTTATTTTATTTTATTTTTTATAATTGATTAGAAAAAAAATCCCTTCCTTTTCCCGTTTGGCAGTGCGTCGCCCATATCGCCCTATTGAACAAGCCGTCCCTGTTTCTCTGTCTCAATCCATAGCACTTACAGTGCAATGAAACATAACAATTCATAGCTCTTTATGAAATCTTGAAACGATCGAAACATGACAATTTAAGTCACACAGTAAGTCATTTCGTTGAATCAAGTTTCATCAGTGTTCTCCTCTCCTGTTTTTAGTGACCCTAGGACTTCTGTGGGAATGTCTCCTCATTGAGATTGCCACATAAGGTGTTTGAGACCCCTGTGATAGCCCACAGATGGTCTGTCATTCAAACAATGCCGTAAATGGTGATTGGCTCATCACGCTGAGCCTCGGTGCCAGCAAGTCGTTAGACCTATCTTCATCACTGGCCTTCATCGTTCACATTTGTTCAATCTCTATTCTTCCACTACAGAAGTCTGTTTGGTGTATACACAACACTGGTGGGAAAATGAGCATATTTTCTTTATGCAAATTCTATAATATTTGCATGAAAATATGTTGCCAATTGAATGGAAACCTAGCTAGATTCTTTGGATACAGTTTTCCACAACAAGGTGTAATGTTATTTAGGGTACCGTACCATATTTGATACCATGTTTATCTGCAGAAGGCTTGTGTGTGCTGGCATGATGAAGAACATGAGCCCCAGCAAGTAGGGCCATGGTGGCGTCAGTGACGTAGCCAGCATATCTACATGAAAAGAATGAGGTTGTGCCCTTTAGTCCCAGATCACACAGCCTTTTAAAACATGAGGTGCGTTGCTAGGTAGTGGTGCTGCTATGCAAAAGTTAAGAGTAGTAGAAAAGGGATTGAACTCACTGAGGGAGGAAGAGGGAGGCCCAGTCTTGGATAAAGCCAGGGTCCCTGTAGACCCATAGCGCCGCCATCAGGATGAACATCACCCCAGTCACAACCTCTTGGGGACTGAAACAAGGGGAGAAGAAGACGGGCCGTTAGGATGTCATGCAATACACAGTTAAACAGAAGTATGCATTCATACTTTCTAATCAATACAGACATTCACCAAAAAAAAGGAGTGACGCTAGAAGGATCACCTCATAGTCCTCCTCTATGACTGGCATTTGTCGCCTCTCTCCCGGACCGCTCTCCACTAGGACGAAACAGTGCCCTGAAGCTGCATGGGTTTATTGAACACATTACATTGTTGACGGAAAACATACCTGCACTCATACAGACCTTACTCCAGTCCTCTACGGCCCAATCCTAATGGTCTATTGTAAACCTCAGCCTGGCTCTTCTTTGCTTCTCATTGATGAAGGGCTTTTTTCTAGCTTTGCACGACTTCAGCCCTGCCCCTAGGAGCCTGTTTCGAACCGTCCTCGCCGTGCACTTCACCCCAGCTGCCGTTTGCCATTCTTTTTGTAGGTCACTTGATGTCATTCTACGGTTGTTGAGTGACATTCAAATGAGTTGGCGGTCATCCCGGTCAGTAGAGAGTCGTTTTTTGCCCTCTGCCGGTCTGTAGCTTTTTTGTCCCCAATGTCTGCTGCTTGACCTTGTTCTTATGAACCGCCGTCTTTGGAATTTTAAGGATGGAAGCAACCTGACGCTCACTGTATCCCTCTGCCAGTAAAGCCAGAATTGAACCCTTCTTTTCCTCACTCAAAACTTTCCTTTTCAACTCTTTTGGCATGGTCAACAGTTATTTTTTTATTAATATTACTTTTGAGGTACTATTAGCACTGTTTTTGCCGTTCAGCTGGTCCTATTGCAAGAGGATAGTGATGACCACAGCAGTGGATTTTATACTTTTCCTCGTTTAAATAAGATTTGGTTCATGTGATCACCTAATCAGTACCTAATTCAGTAGAATGAGGTGTGCCTGTGTTGGAATTCAACAGACACTGGAATGGAATGGCTGTCATACATGTAGAGATGTTGATTTAAGAAAAATTTGCAGTGGTCTCTTAATTTACATACATACATACATACATACATACATACATACATACAGTGCATTCGGAATGTATTCAGACCACTTCCCTTTTTCAACATTTATTTACGTTACAGCCTTATTCTAAAATGGATGAATTAAAATAATTTCCTCATCAATCTACACACAATACCCCATAATGACAAAGTGAAAACAGGTTTTTAGAAATGTTTGCAAATTTATTAAAACAAAATAACAGAGACCTTATTTACATAAGTATTCAGACCCTTTGCTATGAGACTCGAAATTGAGCTCAGGTGCATCCTGTTTCCATTGATAATCCTAGAGATGTTTTCTACAACTTGATTGGAGTCCAACTGTGGTAAATTCAATTGATTGGACAAGATTTGGAAAGGCACACACCTGTCTATATAAGGTACCACAGTTGACAGTGCATGTCAGAGCAAAAACCAAGTAATGAGGTCAAAGGAATTGTCCGTAGAGCTCTGAGCCAGGATTGTGTCGAGGCACAGATCTGGGGAATGGTAAACAAAACATTTCTGCAGTATTGAAGGTCCCCAAGACCACCAAGCACACAGTGGCCTCCATCATTCTTAAATGGAAGAACCACCAACTAACTCTTCCTAGAGCTGGCCGCCTGGCCAAACTGGGCAATCGGGGGAGAAGGGCCTTGGTCAGGGAGGTGACCAAGAACCCGATGGCCACTCTGACAGAGCTTCAGAGTTCCTCTGTGTAGATGGGAGAACCTTCCAGAAGGACAACCATCTCTGCAGCACCACCAATCAGGCCTTTGCGGCCAGACGGAAGCCACTCCTCAGTAAAAGGCACATGACAGCCCGCTTGGAGTTTGCCAACAGTCACCTAAAGGACTCTCAGACCATGAGAAACAAGATTCTCTTGTCTGATATAACCAATATTGAACTCTTTGGCCTGAATGACATGCGTCACGTCTGGAGGAAACCTGGCACTATCCCTACGGTGAAGCATGGTGGTCGCAGCATCATGCTGTGGGGATGTTTTTCAGCAGCAGTGGCTGTGAGACTTGTCAGGATTGAGGGAAAGATGAACGGAACAAAGTACAGAGAGATCCTTGATGAAAACCGGCTCCAGAGTGCTCAGGACCTCAGACTGGGGCGAAGGTTCACCTTCCAACAGGACAACGACTCCCTAAGTACACAACCAAGACCACGCAGGAGTGGCTTCTGGATAAGTCTCTGCATGTCCTTGAGTGGGCCAGCCAGAGCCTGGACTTGAACCCAATCGAACATCTCTGGAGAGACCTGAAAATAGTTGTGCAGCGACGCTCCCCATCCAACCTGACAGAGCTTGAGAGGATCTGCAGCGAAGAATGGGAGAAACTCCCCAAATACAAGTGTGCCAAGCTTGTAGCGTCATACCCAAGAAGACTGTAATCGCTGCCAAAGGTGCTTCAACAAGTACTGAGTGAAGGGTCTGAAAATTTCAGTTTTAATTTTTTAATACATTTCTAAACATTTCTAAAAAACAGCTTTTCCTTTGTCATTATGTGGTAATTTGTGTAGATTGATGAGGAAAAAATACAATTTAATCAATTTTAGAATAAGGCTGTAACGTAACAAAATGTGGAAAAAGTCAAGGGGTCTGAATACTTTACAAATGCACTGTATATATATTTTTTGCTTAACAGGTGGGGCTCAAAACAGGTGGGGCTATGCCCCACCAGCCCTGAATGATGGGTCGCCACTGGCAAATATACTTCAAATGAGTAGGCAACACTTACCAATAAGCCATCCATCTTCAACAACTCCCTCCCCCAAAAGGGAAATAAAAGTACTCTCTGAGTTTTTTTCACCCCGCCTACCATAGTCCTCCTTGCTATCTAGTGGGAGCGACACTGCTAGACTATGTCCTTTGCTCCGGCCTGCTGAACACCTGCCCTCACCGTCATTAACAGAACTGCGGGATAACCGTGCCTGATAGGCGTGGGCGAAGGACACTGTCTACCGGTTGTCCCCGCCTCCCGCTAGCACAGTAGACGGGAGGGTGACACTGTGTGCTAGCTAACTAACTAGCTTGCTAGTTAGCGACACTGTGTGATAACTTGCTAGTTAGCTAGCTAGCACACAGTATCGCCTCCAGCCTGCTGTGTACCAGACTCCTACTTAGGACTAGCTGGCTAAGCTAGCACACAGTGTCTTTCGTTCCCGCCTGCCGAACAATTGCCCTCGCCGTCGTTAACAGAACTGCGGGAAAACAGTGTCCGACAGGCGGGGGCAAAGGACACTGTCTACAGTGTACGACTAGCTGGCTACCGTTGTCACCTCTTCTGTAGGGTTTATCAGCGGCTGGCATCTAACGTATTGTGTATGAAGGCCACCTACTGTACTGGAGCGCCCCCTCCTCCCGCCTGTCCTAACTTAAACATTTACCAGTAGAAGTATAAAGAGGGGTTCCTTCAGATGCAGCAATTCCCACATGCAGTAACGCCCCGAATTGCGGGCCGCAATTGTACCCTTCTCCATGTAGGGTATAGGCCAACATTGCTGTTCTGTAGAATAAACTGAGTAGTGCGTTCCACCTGGCCACCACATTCAGAAGTGTATTTTACGCTTCACATAACCTATCACCTGCACATTAAGTGAGTGGAAGCGTTTTCTGTTCACATAGTTTATCTTGTTTTGGGATGGTGCTTTTATGGCGATGTGGGTACCGTCTATTGCTCTGTTCGTTCGTATTTGGGAACCCATTGATGGCAAACCCCTCTTGACTTCAACCTGTTGTGTGATGGTGTATGGAAATTGTATGCAACTGTTAATTTTGCTGATGATTGCATCCAACACATCGGCTCATCAAGGGCTGTGAGATGTCGATTGGTAAGCTCCTGCTGAAAAGTGCCTGTGGCCAAAAACCAGAGGGTGGAGAGCACTTGGATGTGCACCGGAATGGCATGTGTTTGCCTTTCTAAAGTAGTTGTTAAGTCCTCGCAAAAATCCAGTAAGATTGTTTTTGGGAAACTATATCTGATGAGTCAATCTGTAATTTCTGCAGAAAAGTCCCACCTCTCTCTAAAAACGCGGTCTTTGCGAAATGCAGCTTGTGTCAAATCTTCCAACAGAGCAAGATCAGCCATCTCTCATTAAGTTTTCTTTCCCCATTATCTCCATCTTTTATAGTATTTCAACAATGGTTTCACTTTCACACGTGCCAGTCTAATTTAACAAATTACTGTACTTTATATCCATTATTATTGTAATAAATACATTGGTGAAATTATATGATATAGCCTGTCAAAATATGTTGCATGAATTCACAATGGAAATACAATGAAATCGAAATGAAATTACTATTCTCACAATTTCCCACATTTTCTACTAGGTTTCGCTTTACAAGCAGTTCCCTTATTCCACCACTTGGCACTGTGCGTAAATTTATGCACACTCTCAAGCAAACGATCATATTGATCAATCTCACACTTTGCGTGGAAATGATCCCACACATTGTTTAGGCACAGATTTATGCCTACGCATGATTGAGAAATGAGGCCCCAGGTCTTCCAGGTCGGTTAAATCATAAACATGAAGTGCTTGCGGCACTCCAGGACCATGGTTGCCTACCCCTGGCATACAGTATAAGGATATGTATTGTAAGTCTGAGAAGCACTAGGTATAGCTGATAAAGAACTCACTGATAAATGTACTCTGAAAAGATGAGGTCCCAGGCAGGGTGGAAATCTCTCCTACAGTATAGAGGAAGAGTATGCAATGCTTAGGCACAGCCCCTTGCACATCATGTGTTCTTTTTTACTCTGGGAGGAGAGGTCATCGCTGCAACTCCCCAACGGGCTCGGGAGAGGCAAAGGTCAAGTCATGCGTCCTCCGAAACATGACCCACCAAACCGCACTCCTTAACACCCGCCTGCTTAACCCAGAAGCCAGCTGCACCAATGTGTTGGAGGAAACACCGTTCAATTGACGACCGAAGTCAGCCTGCGGGCACCCAGCCCGCCACAAGGAGTTGCTAGAGCGCAATGAGCCAATTAAAGCCCGCCGACCAAACCCTCCCCTAACCTGGACGACGCTGGGCCAATTGTGCGCCGCCCTATGGGACACCCAATCACTGCCGGTTGTGACACAGCCTGGGGTCGAACCCGGGTCTGTAGTGACGCCTCAAGCACTGCGATGCAGTGCCTTAGACCGCTGATAAATTAGCTATCTGCTACTTACATTGGTCTGAGAGGAAGCTTCCTCTGGAATAGTGTAGTCTGCTTCATCTGGTTCCTTATTTGTTCTATCAGAGATAAGAATTATTAACGTGAAATTAAAGCAGGTATGTGGACAATTGATACAATGCTAAAGAAAATGTTTAAGTTATCAGACAGTTGTTGAGTGTAAGCAAATCCAAAGCTAGGATTGCAGTATCTTTTTATATTTGCAGACGCTCTTATCCAGAGTGACTTACAGGAGCAATTAGGGTTAAGTGCCTTGCTCAAGGACACGTCGACAGATTTTTCACCTAGTCGGCTCGGGGATTAGAACCTGCGACCATTCGGTTAATGGCACAACGCTCTTAACCACTAAGCTACCTGCCGTTCTTCTTCACTGATTGCTTTCAAGGTAAGAAAATTATGAATTAATTTGGGTGATCCTTTTAAGAATGTTAAATGAATGCAGAGGAACTCCAAAATACCCTATTTACTATTCATTCTTCTGACACGATCCCTCAGTCTCTGTACGAATAATGTGGAGTTTAGAATGTTCCAAGTATTAAGTTCCTACCAATGACCAAGTTCTGTGAGTAAACATTTGACACCAAATTAACATGGATCATTATTGTGCTAAAACTCGCTGGTGCTGCTCACCTTCTCTCACTGCCTTCAAGATCTGCTGAATGACCACCTCCACGATGGGCATCACCATGGCAACGGCCGATGTGTTCTGGACCCACATGGAGAGGAAGGCACAGCTGCTCATGAAGCCCAACATTAGCCTGCAAAGAGAAATCCACAGGGGCACTGACCAATGAAGAGTGGTTTGCCAAATTAAATTTAGAGATTCAGAGGATTTTATGACTTGAAAAGCCTGCTCTCCTCTGCTGTGTTCGTGTTAATATCTTAAAAAAGACATGGTCCTCCAAGATGGTGACACATCTGCAACTGAGGCCCGGAAAAGAGGGTGAGAGGCAAGCAGAGAGAAACCACCATCCAGGATTGATCCCCCACCAGAGTGACCATCCTCAGTGCTATCCTCTGGTGGAGACCCCACTTCTCTATGGACGTTGCCAGACAGATGACCCTGATCAACAGCAAGTGAAAGTCTTTGAAGTACACCCCAGCCTCCTGGACATGAGGCAAGGAGGGAGAACAGGAAGAAAAGAGAGAGGTGGAAGATCTTAGACTTGTCGATCAATATGCCAATGAAGTTGTTAGATTTGACATTTCATGATAAGCAGCAGATCTTGACACATATCAACTTAACATTTCACAAAAAAATTGACTAAGACCAAATATAATATTTTCTTTATTGTCTAGTATAGGAAGGAGAGAACATTGTGCATTCTGTATTCTTTTGTGGTCCTCTGTAGCTCAATTGGTAGAGCATGGCGCTTGTAATGCCAGGGTAGTGGCATTACAATGTATGCACACATGACTGTAAATCGCTTTGGATAAAAGCGTCTGCTAAATGGCATATTATTATTATTTTGCCATTAAAACTATACAGTGCCAGGCACTGAGATTGTTAATAATGAATAGATAATAAATATGGCTGAGCAGGTTATTACAGACTGAGGTGTTAGGACAGGGGTGGGCAAACTTTTTGTCTCAAAGACCACATTGGGATTAAACGCGAGGGCCGCAAAGATTTTTTTTTTTTTACGTATTTGTTTGTCAAAATAAATGTCCATGTCCGAAAAAGGCCAGTTATTTGAAAATATATAGGTCGATTATAATTTCTATCTAGTTACAAAAAAAAGTTGTTTTACTCAAACCTCGTGGGCCAGATTGAATGGGCTTGCGTAGTTTGCCCGACCCTATGTTAGGAGCTGACTGTGAGACAATAATAATGAAATAAATTATCCTGTATTGATCAATTTATGGATTAATTAATCAAACCAGAAGAGATTTATCAGACATGAAAGCAAGAGATAGAGCACAGACAGATAATGTGACATCCACTTCCAGGAAAATCTTTGTATCTCCATTTTTACTTATTATTTTGTTGTTGTTGTTAAATAGTCCCACACACACACAATAAAACTGTGAGAACATTGTGTGGCGTTCACCTGAGAGGGCTTCATGACACCAAAGAGAAGGAAGAGCAAGGCCGGGAGCAGAGCTATGGCAGACAGCGGCAGGGCTTCTGTCAGCCAGGACACTGCGATGACACAAAGTGTGAACGCACATTCTGACACCTAGAAGAGGGCTAGAGAAGAGAAAACAGGGCTTTTCTCAATCAGCTATTCATTAGACACGTTGTAAAAATGTTAGTTGTTTCAACTTGAAAAGATAAGTTGGGCTGCTAAATGTCTTTCTTGGGAAGAGTTGCTTATTTATTAAGTCAACTCAGTAACAGTTATCTACAAAGTTTAGTATATAAGTTGATGCAACATCACATTTTAAGTTGAGGTAACTAAGAATTTTAAGGTGAAACAATAAAGATTTATTTTACATTGCATCAAATTATTGATTTATTCTATTGCGAGAAGAAAGGTGGTAGGCTACACCTCTGTACAGTATCAAAAACAGCCCATCAGCACATATAACTACCAGTTAGTGATTATTTCCTATGATTATCAATCCTGTGGTGATCTCATCATAAGTCTACTATAAAATCATCAGCATTGCACGGAACTATATACTCTAGGCTATATGAATCAAGAAATGCTCTGAAATGTCATATGAAAAGTAGGAGGGATTGGCTGTGGGAATGGCAGTTCATGTCAAAGCTGTTCCTGGGATTTTTTTTGTTTCTAAATTCACATTAATTTGACCCAGTCAATACCATTCAGTGCCCCTGAGACAAATGTCCTGGATTGTGTGTAGTTGATTGCTATACAATCCCGCAAATAAAAATGACCTCAAAGGTCTAAAATGAGTGATATGGTATTTCTCTGCGCAATTGTTTCTGGCGAGACATGACTTCAATACTACATCTGTTTTTACTCACATCATTGTAAAACAGGGTTGTCAACCTTTTCCTGCCCAGGGACCCCCTCCCAGGCAAACCAGAGACCCAGGGACCCCCATCATACATTTGCAACAAAAAAAAAGTTTCACATGTCTTATCAGGTGAATGATAATGGCAAGGAGAAGTAATCAACAGGGTAGAGGCGATTTTAGTATGTACATCTTGGTGGGGTAAACTAAAAACTTGCCAGCAAAGCCACTAACACAACACAACACTAAACAATACATTAACTGCACTCTAACAATGACAAACAGTGCCCACAAACTGTTAGGGCCTACATAAAGCATGGGCCGTTCTTACAGTATTCTCCATGTACACCAAGTCAGAACCATAGGATAAATAAAGGGGGCATATAACCAGACAATGAAAGCTCTTTCAATATTTGATGATGACATTTCTCTAAAACAGGCTATAGGTTACATGTGCACCACCAAGTCAGAACAGTAGGTTAAGTTTTAAAACATTTGACCAAATTATTAGGGTGAGGCACATGGGCTACTAACAGCTTACTACAAAACATACACTTAGTATTACTTTCTTAGCTACAGTATACATATCTCCCTGGCATATTACATCATTTATGCAGCAGCATGCAATACATTTTTGGACTTACCTTGTTGTGCTCACTTGAACAGGTGGGTGGCGCGGCGATCCTTCTTATGGGCAAATTTTGTCATCAATCTTTGTCATCAAAGTCTAGCATTCTCTGGATTTATGGTGCTTTCAAGACAACTGGGAACTCTGAAAAAAACAAGGTTGAATCATGATGTCGGTGATCTTCAGGTCGGAGCTCTAGAAAGAGGCCCGAGTTCCCGACTTGGAATTCCGAGTTGAATGACCGTTCAAAACATATTTTCCCAGTCGGAGCTCTTTTTTTTCAGAATTCCCAGTTGTCTTGAACTCACTGAAGTCTGAGATTTCACAGTTCCGAGTTTCCAGTTGTTTTGAATGCGGCAAAAGTCATGCTGGATTGACAGTATGGCCAATGTATTCAACCTTTTTTGGCCCATGGTGTTGCATGTGAATGTTTATCCTTTTAAGCTTGGAAAAGAGACCGTTAAACCCAGACTTGGACCACACACGCTCTCCACTGAATAGCAGGCCAGTGATTGCTTTGCAATGCTTGCAGTTAGCCACTGATTCCTTCCAAACCACTCATTGTTGAATTTGCGATTTCCAACTTGTTGTGTAATGTTTATGTCCAATGGCCGATGAGCACTGATACGTTTTATCTATAATTTATCTTCATATGACAAGGATTGAAAAGGATTTGCCAGTAGATTGTCGACTTGAATCATGATGATGACTGCTTGTCTAGCTTGCTAGCTAAGATTTTGAAAGTATGATGTTGGCATGATCAGTCCAATCAAATATACGGTAGATATAACATGATTTGTTGTCATTTTAACTGTGGCTAATGACCTTGAGCATTCTTGGATGGGCACTTCTAATGTAAATCAATGGCAGCCCCCAAGGGGCTTGAATTTTCGTGCTCTCCCCATATATTTTGTGATGACGTAGTGTCCCCATTACTGACAGAACACGGAGCCAATCATGGCGCAACTAGAGAACATTACCAACCCCTACGCTCTGTATTTTCCGCTGGCTGCCCCACCACCACCACAGAAAGCAATGAGCTAGGCTGAAACACCTATATTTTGGAGATGCCTTACTCAAGAAAGCAAAAAAGAGACCATGTTTGTATGCAGCTTTATTAACTCAATTTGATTTTTTATTGTTTGCAAACTGATATGTGATATGTATTAAAGGCGAAAATAACATGCAAAACAGCCCCCCCCCAAAAAAAATAATATTAAAAATGAATGAATGAATGACGGGTTGCCACTGCAACAGGGCCATGAACTTTCAGAGGGGCAGGTGCTCAAAATGAAAAAATACTAAATTCATTACACACTAGCATAGGCCTATGTATTTCAGCCACAAAACACTCCTCACAAGTTGTAAGCAAGCTAGTTACAGTGCCTCGTAAAGACGATTGACATCGGGAAAAGAGGGTAGGCTATCAGCTGATCATTGATATTGATTGATGTAAATCTGCAAGTTAGCTAGCTCGATTTTATTAAATTTTTTACTGAGTTGTGATTTATCTTAAATGCTCTTAAATAATAACTTCATAATATAGCCTAATATTTACAATAGTATAACTCATGGTATATGGATGGCTGGCTTGTGTAGATATCTTAGTGGCTTGCGAAAGTATTCACCCCCCTTGGCATTTTTCCTATTTTGTTGCCTTACAACCTGGAATTAAAACAGATTTTGAGGGGTTTGTATCATTTGATTTACACAACATGCCTACCACTTTGAAGATGCAGAATATTTTATTTTTTATTGTGAAACAAATAGGACATAAGACAAAAAAACTGAACTTGAGCGTGCATAACTATTCACCCCCCCCACCCCCTCAAAGTCGATACTTTGTAGAGCCACCTTTTGCAGCAATTACAGCTGCAAGTCTCTTGGGCTTGGCACATCTAGCCACTGGGATTTTTGTCCATTCTTCAAGGCAAAACTGCTCCAGCTCCTTCAAGTTGGATGGGCTCCGCTGGTGTACAGCAATCTTTAAGTCATACCACAGATTCTCAATTAGATTGAGGTCTGGGCTTTGACTAGGCCATTCCAAGACATTTAAATATTTCCCCTTAAACAACTCGAGTGTTGCTAAAGCACTATGCTTAGGGTCATTGTCCTGCTGGAAGGTGAACCTCCGTCCCAGTCTCAAATCTCTGGAAGACTGAAACAGGTTTCCCTCAAGAATTTCCCTGTATTTAGCGCCATCCATCATTCCTTCAATTCTGACCAGTTTCCCAGTCCCTGCCGATGGAAAAACATTTTTTTTGTTGGGGGAAGTCATTTAGCAGATGCTCTTATCCTGTCACGACTTCCGCCGAGGCTGCCTCCCCTCCTTGTTCGGGCAGGTTTCGGCGTTTGTCGTCACCGGCTTACTAGCTACTGCCGCTCCCATTCTCATCACTCCACTTGTCTTGTCAATCACACACACCTGGTGCTCATCCCCCATCTGTGTATAAGTGTTCCCTCTGCCCCCTTGACTTTGGGAGTCATTGTTCTATGTGGGAGGAGAGTAGCTCGGTTGAGATACTCTCTCATTTATTTTGCCAGGGTTGATTTTCCCCTGTTTCATTACATTTATTGTATTTTCTGAGACTGTGTTTGGTCAGGGAGGATTGTTTCCCCTGTACCTGTTTCGATTGCCATTGTAGGCGCATTGTATGTCTGGAAGGAATACATCTGCATCCAGTTATTTTACTCCTGCGCCTGACTCCGTCCATCATTTCCTTGATTGCCAAAAAGCTGAATTTTAGTCTAATCTGACCAGAGTACCTTCTTCCATATGTTTGGGGAGTCTCCCACATGCCTTTTGGCGAACACCAAACGTGTTTGCTTATTTCTTTCTTTAAGCAATGGCTTTTTTTCTGGCCCAGCTCTGTGGAGTGTACGGCTTAAAGTGGTCTTATGGACAAATACTCCAATCTCCGCTGTGGAGCTTTGCAGATCCTTCAGGGTTATCTTTGGTCTCTTTGTTGCCTCTGATTAATGCCCTCCTTGCCTGGTCCTTGAGTTTTGGTGGGTGGCCCTCTCTTGGCAGGTTTGTTGTGGTGCCATATTCCTTCAATGTTTTTTATATTGGATTTAAGGGTGCTCCGTGGGATGTTCAAACTTTTTGATATTTTTTTTATAACCCAACCCTGGTCTGTACTTCTCCACAACTTTGTCCCTGACCTGTTTGGAGAGCTCCTTGGTCTTCATGGTGCCGCTTGCTTGGTGGTGCCCCTTGCTTAGTGGTGTTGCAGACTCTGGGGCCTTTCAGAACAGGTGTGTATATATACTGAGATCATGTGACAGATCATGTGACACTTAGATTGCACACGGGTGGACTTTATTTAACTAATTATGTGACTTCTGAAGGTAATTGGTTGCACCAGATCTTATTTAGGGGCTTCATAGCAAAGGGGTTGAATACATATGCACGCACCACTTTTCCGTTATTTATTTTTTCGAATTTTTTTAAATACGTAATTTTTTTCATTTTACTTCACCAATTTGGACTATTTTGTGTATGTGCATTACATGAAATCCAAATAAAAATCAATTTAAATTACAGGTTGTAATGCAACAAAATATGAAAAATGCCAAGGGGGATGAATACTTTTGCAAGGCACTGTAAAATGGTTAGGGTTAGGGGAAGGGTTAGCTAAAAGGGTTAGGGTTAGCGGAAGGGTTAGCAAACAAAAGTGATCTTTGGGTTGCTAGACATTCACGTTGTACGCCCACCCATCTACCCCAACCAACCACCCTCCTTTAGTTTTTGCCTTAAGTAACCATCTCTCTTATGTAACCTTACCAAACATAACATATCATACTAAATGGAGTATCACGGATTTACTTACAGAACAATACGAAATGCTCTGAGACCAAGTTGGTGTCCAGAACATTTTGAATGGGGTGGCCAAGGTGGGGCACAGACCCAGTTTAAGGGCCATAAAATTGCCTTACGTAACCATACCAAACGTAACGGCCATCGCCGGTGCACTCTTGCCAAAAGCCTATATGTTGTTTTACTTTATGAAACAATGTTCGCTCAATAGGCCTATTTGGTAGCAGACTGATTAGTCTTCTCTTTTCAACAAGAACCATTTGCTTTCTAACCTGTTTTCCCGCGATTGTAGGCTATTTGAAATATGGTGTATTTGAAATTAGGCCTGTTTGTTTGTTCCCGACTGTAGGCTATGCGTTGTAATTGTACTACACACAATCCTCAGCTAGGCATTTTTTAAAATAAGCTATTGCTCCTCTGTGCAGCACCTCCAGCACCCTTACAGCGGCTATAATTCTATAAGGAAATATACTGAACAAAAATATAAAAGCAACATGCAACAATTTCAACGATTTTATTGACTTATGAGGAAATCAGTAAATTGAAATAAATAAATTAGGCCGTAATCTATGGATTTCACATGACTGGGAATACAGATATCCATCTGTTGGTCAAAGACACCTTGCAAAAAATAGGCCTCACAATGCGCCTCAGGATCTCGTCACAGTATTTCTGTGCATTCAAATTGCCATAGATAAAATGCAATTGTGTTCATTGTCCGTATCTTATGCCTGCCCATACCAGGCCAACAAGACCAAATATTGATAATGATGTACAGTAAATCAAGTGTTAATGAAATGTTATGCTGATATTTGAACTAGGTAGCTTGCCACACACACTTGAACGGTGACAGCATTTAAAGCCATGCATGTTTAGATACCGGGCGCTCGCAATCTCTGAACAGGGCAGACTGGGAAAAAGGCACAACCAGGCACATGTTAGTTCTGTACAGGGTAGACAAACAGACGGGGTAGTGGGTAGCAAACTTGACGACATCACGACGACTTGGGGGCATTGGGGGCACTGGGCTCAGAACAACAAAAACGGTATACAAAAATAATAATTATACCTCCACCCAAAAGGGCACTTGGCGAGTGGGAGGGCAAAGGGGCAGGTGCTCCGGCACAGGTAGGCCCCTATCTGTGCACGTGCCTGGTAATCAACATTTTAAAATGAGTTGGTAAATAGTACATTTTTTGACCACCCCCAAGTGTGTCCTGTCCTGAGTATCCCCCTTCTGTGTACAGTAAATGGAGTGTGTTTTGCTATATGTGTATGTGTGTGAGAGAGAAGGGTATGCTCTCCCTCACCATTCCTTAGATAACCAGTGGAAGAGGTAGGAGCAGCAGAGGGGTATGGATGACTCCTGTCAGAAACCTCTTACCCTTAGTCATCCCTGGCAAGTGTTGAATTGACTAAAGGCATTTCTTCGGGCACTCACGTCTCTCTTATGGTGTCTACTTGGTCAGCCATAAATCTCTATTGTTTTAGGGTCTGTTACTGAGCATGCCCAGAGTGGGGCCTTTAGAGAATGCTCAGAATGGGGCCTTGAGAGAAGATGTGAGACCTGTGTGCAGTATGAGTTATCTGTGAAAACTGTGATGACGTTAAAGGTCCAAAGCAGCCATTTTGATCTCAATATCAAATCATTTCTGGGTAACAATTAAGTACCATACTGTGATTTCGACCATTTTTAATTGAAAACAAAAGAAACAAATAGCATCTTAGCAAATAGCAATTTCTCAAGCAATGCTACAGTAGCTTGAGATCTCTGTGAGAGCAAAAATTACAAGATTATGTTATAATTCTGTTATTGCATCAAATTGTTGTTTTCTGCAATAGAATAGGGTTCTTAGAAACTCTCATGTGTCTGTGTTAACACTGACAGTAGATTGACGATGCCTTAGGTGATCAACCTAACAAGCCACATTCCATTCATGACTGAGCCTGCAGTTTATAGACTGAATTGGTGTTTGTGTATAATGAGGTACCAGGGAGAGATGGCTCGGGTATGGATAATGATGAGAGGAACCTTGTTTTGGGGGCCAAACTCTGGTTTCTGTACAATAAGAACAGTCTTCACGGCAAATGCTATCTGGCTGGGGGATACTCCTTTCTCATATATCAAGTCTCACCTTGTGACCCATTCCATACATCTGTTATTTGCCTAAGAGGGTGTATCTTTGCTATAAAATATTTTTGTATTCTTTGTATCCAGGCTTTCAGCCCATCAGTCAAAACTGTTGGGCGGACCAGCCTCGCTTATTACCTTATTAATACGTTTTGAATAAAGTAATATCTTGATTGGTGATTGACCCTGTCTCTCCTCATTATTGATTAGAATTTCCACTACATCTCCAAGTGTAACTTTTTGTTCAAAGTTTTCATTCAAATATCAATACATCAGCCATCATATGCAACTCAGACTTCTGAGTAAAGCTTATCTCAATTTAGGATCTAGCCCTTTTAATTTATTATTGATTTATATTTTATCAATATATATTTATATATTGATCGGATGAACATTCAGGAAATTATAGGGAATGCAGTGTTAATGATCTCGATTGGGAATATCTGTGTTCAAAATATTCAATGTTAAAGGCCCAGGGCAGTCAAAAACGTGATTTCCCTATGCTTTATATACACTGAGTATATAAAACATTAAGAACACCTGCTCTTTCCATGGCATAGACTGACCAGGTGAAAGCTATGATCCCATATTGATGTCACGTCAATCAGTGTAGATGAAGAGGAGGAGACAGGTTAAAGAAGGATTTTGCCTTGAGACAATTGAGACATGGATTGTGTATGTGTGCCATTCAGAGGGTGAATGGGCAAGGCAAAATATTGAAATGCCTTTGAACGGGGTATGGTAGTAGGTGCCAGGCGCACCGGTTTGTGTCAAGAACTGCAACACTGCTGGGTTTTTCACACTCAACAGTTTCCTGTGTGTATCAAGAATAGTCCACCACCCAAAGGACATCCAGACAACTTGACACAACTGTGGGAAGCATTGGAGTCAACATGGGCAAGTAAATGTGTTAATAGACCAATAAGAAAGAGTTCCAAACCTCCCTGCCAATAACAGCTAGTTTTCAGTTTCCCCCTCCCAACTCAGACCACTCCCAAACAGTCCGAGCAAAATTATTGCATGAGAAATTGCTCTTTGCTAAGAAGCTATGTTTTCAATTTAAATTGTTTTTAAAAAATCGCAGTGAGGTACTTAATTGTTAACCAGAAATAATAGCTTTAGGCAGTATCTAGATTCTAAAGCGTGCTGAGGGAATAATCTATTTATTCTCGAGATAATGATCATTCTCCTAGAGACCTGTGTCTGACGTAATTTCAATGTTTATCAGGCGTCTCTGACATGACATGGGCGTACATTGTCTCCATAGCAAACCTTAATTTACTGAACATTATCACCCATTACATTTCACCTTTTGACGATAGACACCTCTGCCGAAGCCCGAGGAAGCAGCTTGGGTTCTTTTGAATTGTGACGCCTTTCCGCGTACTATCGTCCGATAAACATGCTTTCTTTCCTTTCAGAACATTCCTATTTCATTCTTTAACACCGGACCTTTATCTGTAGCTAGCTTCTTAGTGGGTTGTTAAATGGTAACCTCATTGCCATTATAAACTTTGACCCCCAGGCTAATAGACAGGCTAATAATGCAAAGCATTAGATACTAATCTACTCTCCCATTAAACTGGGCTTGTTTACAATAGGGAAATGAGTCACTTTGTTGAAGTGTTTGGTTTGTCTTTAAAAATGTAAAATGTAAATGTTTGTCTATTTGTGTTGGAAGGGTTGTCATTTCTATCCGTGTTCGGCTTTTTTAAGAGTCCATGACTTAAAGGGTAACCCTGGAAACTGACATAATTAACCTTTTCTCACATAGTTTTGTGTTAATGCATTTTTGTGAAAACTTGGGGCCCCCAATCTCTAAGCAAGAAATGAAGAGCGGGAACGACCACTTGGCCATTCTATTTTTCTTTCCATTCCACACTAATTTGACTCCTTTGAACATTTCCATTAAGGGCTGAAATAATCCTGAAATGAAAATTAAACAGAGTTTATCTTTGTATTATTAAGTACTTTCAGCCAGGACAGGTCAATGAACAGGTCTAGCAGGAAATTACACTTTCTTCATCTTGAATAGGTGATCGCACACCTCAACAAGAAATTTGGCTTTGGAAGTGATGTTCCCTCACCTCACAAAATTAAAGTTGTGTCACCCTGTCAAGGTAAAATATCTGCACTGTAACGGTCTGTGACTTTGTGTCCTGAAAAAGACAGAGATTTAACTATCTGTCACGTTCGCTTACAGACGGGTCAGACCAAGGCGCAGCGTGATATGCATACATGTTTATTAGAACCGAATAAACAACTACAAAACAACAAACGAAACGTGAAGTCCAAGGTACACAAACAACATACCTCAACACGGAACAAGATCCCACAACCCACTAGTGCCAATAGGCTACCTAAGTATGGTCCCCAATCAGAGACAACGAGCGACAGCTGCCTCTGATTGGGAACCACACCGGCCAACATAGATCAAGACATCCTAGATCTAAACATAGAAAATACAACATAGAACATACCACAAAGAAAATACACACCCTGACTCAGCAAATAAGAGTCCCCAGAGTCAGGGCGTGACAGTACCCCCCCCCCCCCAAAGGTGCGGACTCCGACCGCACAACATAAACATAACAGGGTAGGGGCCGGGTGGGCATTCCGCCTCGGAGGCGGATCCGGCTCAGGGCGTGACGACCACTTACTCTCCGCCTCCCTGTTGCGCCCCTGCTCTGGTCTGGACCTCGGCGCGCTGCTTGCCCTCTCCTTCCTCCCACGAAGTACCAAGCTCTGTCTGGACCCTGGTGTGGGAGACCCCAAACCTGGAGAGGGGCTGACGTCTGGGTCTGGACTGGAACCGCTGACTGGAGCTGGACCCGACGACGGTGGAGCGAACTGCTCTGGCTCCGGAGTGGAGCCGCTGACCGGAGCTGGATCAGGCACCGGTGGAGTGGACTGCTCTGGCTCCGGAGTGGAGCCGCTGACCAGAGCTGGACTGGACCCCGGTGGAGCGGATTGCTCTGGCTCCGGAGTGGAGCCGCTGACCGGAGCTGAACTGGGCACCGGTGGAGCGGACTGCTCTGGCTCCAGAGTGGAGCAGCTAACTGGAGCTGGATCAGGCACCGGTGGAGCGGACTGCTCTGGCTCCGGAGTGGAGCAGCTGACCGGTGCCGGACCAGGCACCGGTGGAACAGGCACGAGCCGTGCCGGACTGGACACACGCACCACTGGCTTGGTGCGAGGAGCAGGAACAGGCCGGACCGGGCTGGCGACGCGCACCACTGTCTTGGTGCGAGGAGCAGGAACAGACCGGTCTGGCGACGCGCACCACTGGCTTGGTGCGGGGAGCAGAAACGGGCCATACCGGACTGGCGACGCGCACCACTGGACTGGTGCGAGGAGCAGGAACGGGCCGGACCGGACTGCGAAGGCGGACTGGAGGTCTGGAGCGGAGAGCTGGCACAACCCGTCCTGGCTGGCTGCCCACTTTCGCACTACACGTGCGGGGCGCTGGCACAGGACGCACTGGGCTGTGCACGCGCACTGGCGATACAGCTCGTAGAACTGGCGCAGGATACGCGGGACCGAGGAGGCGTACTGGAGACCAGGAGCGTTGAGCCGGCACACCCCGTCCTGGCTGGATGCCCATCTTCGCACGGCACGTGCGTGGTGCTAGCACAGGCTGTGCACGCATACTGGCGATACAGTACGTAGCTCCGCATAACACGGAGCCTGCCCAGTCACACGCCTCCTCGCGTGAGTACGGGGAGTTGGCTCTGCTCTAACACTAGGCTCCGCCAACCACCCTTTTAGCCCCCCAAAAAACATTATTGGGGCTGTCTCTCGGGCTTCTTCCTCGGCCGGCACCTTCCGCGTTGCCGCTGCTCCTCTCTATACCGCGCCTCCACTGTCTCCTCCCAAGGACGGCGATCCATCCCGGCCTGAATCTCCTCCCAAGTCCAGGATCCCTTACCGTCCAGGATCTCCTCCCAGGTCCAGGCTGTCTGCTCCTGGACACGCTGCTTGGTCCTCGATTGGTGGGATCTTCTGTCACGATCTTTTACAGTCGGGACGGACCAAGGCGCAGCGTGATATGCATACATGTTTATTATAATGAATAAACACAACGACAAAACAACAAACGAAACGAAACGTGAAGTCCAAGGTACAACAAACAACATACCTCACACGGAACAAGATCCCACAACCCACTAGTGCCAAAAGGCTGCCTAAGTATTGGCCCCAATCAGAGACAACGAGCGACAGCTGCCTCTGATTGGGAACCACACAGGCCAACATAGATCTATACATCCTAGAATGTACAACATGGACAAACACAGCATAGAAAATACGCACCCTGACTCAACAAATAAGAGTCCCCAGAGTCAGGGCATGACACTATCTAAGTAAGTGAGTGAGTCTTGTGCATATCTTGTAAGGGAGTGAGTCCTGTACATCTGTAATTAAATGACCAATCACCTTTCATTTACATGTGGTGAAGTGGGAATCAACATTCAAATAAATAATGGTTAATATGTTTAAGAACTGAACAGAATGGAGTATCTTGACTTGTATTTTACACAAGGCTTTCAAGGTAACATGAACCTTTGGATGGAGATTTGATCTTATGCAGAAGTGGTAGTAAAGCCAACCAAGCTGGGAGGATTAATACAATTGCACATCCCTGTAATGTGTAGAGCCAAATGATCATTTTGACAAGTCTATTGCCGATTTAAATATAGTCAGGCACCCCTAAAGATAATTATGAGTAAAATCAAACGAAATAAAATCTGCATGAACATTCTACTTTTTCAGAATTAATCTCATATCAACTGAATTGTGGCCTTCCATGGCTTAAGTTACAGCCTTATTCTAAAATGGATTAAATTGTATTTTTTCCTCATCAATCTACACCCTATACCCCATAATGCCAAACCAAAAACAGGTTTTTAGAAATTCTTGCACATTTACTAAAAATAAAAAAACGTAAATATCACAGCCATTTTTTGCTACCCATCACCTATCTTTGACATTTTTATTTATTACTTGTTAAACAAAATCTCTTTCGCCGAGCAATTGTATAAAATAAAATAAATTGTTTGGTGCAATATTTACAAGTATGTGGTACATTTTCACAACGCTTAGTACAAAACTCTAAACAGATCATCAAAAAGGCAGTTGTTTCAAAACTCTAAACACATTTTCAAGTATAACACACATAATCATACAGTCACTTTTTCAGCAAACTTAATCAGTGTTTCATCTAAAAATGCATGTTTCACATTGCAATACATGTTCATATAAAGTAATTGCTTTTCACAATGCAATGATCACATTTTGATATGATTGTCTTCTCATTTGTTGAAATACATTTTACTATTACTTAATCCGACCGCTCTTAATTGATAATAACTTAACCGTTTGGTAAACCTATAGATTTTAAAGTGCTTTGTCTAGTACAGATTTTTTTTTGTGGGGGGGTTCGCACAAAAATTGTATTGCCCAAAACAGTACTGTAATACCGTAATATATGCCATTTACATAGCAGACAATTTTATCCAAAGTGACAACAGTGACATTTTCATATGTGACCCCAGTGGGAATCGAACATACAACTCTGGTATTGCTAGTGCCATGCTTTTACTAACTGAGCCACACAGGACCACTACAATACATAAGTACAACACAATACTGTGCATGATTACAATACAGGTGGAAGGTGTATGATTGCCATCCCGATGAGCGTGCCACCCTCCTTCAGGCCATGGATAAGGCATGTGATGACATCAATCCAGACCAATGTCAGGCTTGGATTCGCCATGCCAAAAGGTTTTTAGAAGATGGCACTGCAAGAAGATGGCGCTGCAGTGGATAGCAGCCGTCTTATGGGCTCCTGACCAATTATGCTATTTTGTGTGTTTTTTTTACGCTGATCGTAACTTTCTTTTGTACATGTCTCCGCCATCATTTCCTATGACCGAAAACAGCTTTCGGACATCAGAACGGCGATCAATAACCTTGATTTGGACAAAGATTTCTTCTTCAACGAGTCGGCAGGTCTGGACATTCTGCTTAATCCGGACCAAGCCATAATCCCCGGGACTCGAAATAGGAAGCGGCGGAGAAAGAGAGGGAGGCGAGCCAGCACCCTGACGAGACTACTTTGGCGAGCAAATAGACCGCCACTGCCCTATTGGCGTACGTGCAATCACTGG
The DNA here is from genome assembly GCF_020615455.1 of Coregonus clupeaformis. Taxonomy (NCBI): domain Eukaryota; kingdom Metazoa; phylum Chordata; class Actinopteri; order Salmoniformes; family Salmonidae; genus Coregonus; species Coregonus clupeaformis. The sequence continues at coordinate 398,883 of NW_025533528.1, read as the reverse complement.
AGAACAAACTGGATGAGCTCCGTTCGAGACTATCCTATCAACGGGACCTGAAAAACTGTAATATCCTATGTTTCTCAGAGTCGTGGCTGAACGAGGACATGAATATACATCTCGCTGTTTTTTCTATGCATCATCAAGACCGGACGGCAGACTTGGGTAAGACGAAGGGAAGAGGGGTGTGTCTCTTTCTTAACAACAGCTGGTGCACAATCTCTAATGTTAAGGAAGTTGGAATACCTCATGATAAGCTGCAGACCATACTATTTACCAAGAGTTTTCACCCATATTTTTCGTAGCTGTATTTACCAACACAAACCAATGCTGGCACTAAGACCGCACTCAATGAGGTCTATAGGGCCTTAAGCAAACAAGAAAATGCACATATCAGAGGCGGCGTTTCTCGTGGCAGGTGATTTTAATGCAGGGAAACTGAAATCCGTTTCATTTTTACCAGCATGTCATCTGTGCAACTAGAGGTGACAAAACTCTAGATCACCTTTATTCCACACACAGAATGTCACGGTTTCGGCCGAGGCGGCTCCTCCTCCTTGTTCGGGCAGGTTTCGCCGGTCGTCGTCTCCGGAGTACTAGCTGCCACCGCTCTATGTTTCTTGTTTGATTGGTTTTGTCTGTTAGTCACACCTGTTTTGTGTTATGTCTCATTTAGCACCCTATTTAGTTTCCTTGTTGTTAGTTTAGTGTTGTGTGTAATTGTTCGTGTCGTGTTGTTGCGCTACCCGTGTCGGTACGCTATTTTCTTAGCTTCCTCCTTGTGTTTAGGAGAGTATTTTCACACCTGTGTGTGCGCTCGCTTATTTACGCCTGTGTGCGTCCCTTTGCCTCCGGGCTGTTTGGATTATTTTTGTGTGCTCTAGTAAAGTCTTGTTGGACTTATCCTCTGCTTCCTGCGCCTGATTCTACACCACACCAATCCACAGCAACGTGACAGAATTACACACCTCACATGGAATCAGCAGGAGCACCCGTCGACATCATGGAGGAGCGTCTCCTTGGTCAAGAGCACCGAATCAACCAGATCGGGCACGCCTTGGAGGGCGTCATGGACACCCTTCGTCGATGGGAAACCAGCGGGGTTCCCACAGCCCCACCTATCGCACCATCACCACCGGACAGCCAGCCCGTCCATCGACCGGAACCCAGTGGGATTCGGCTCTCGCTCCCGAGGGCGTACGACGGCACCGCTGCCGGGTGTCAGGGGGTTCCTCTTACAAGTGGAGCTCTACCTTGCCACCATACACCCGGCGCCCTCGGGATACGAGAGCGTTTCCGCCCTCATCTCCTGTCTCACCGGCAAGGCGTTGGAGTGGGCCAACGCCGAATGGAGGGGAATAGACGCCGCCACAGTCACCTATGCGGAGTTCTCCCGCCGCTTCCGTGCAGTCTTCGACCATCCACCAGAGGGGAAGGCGGCGGGGGAGCGTCTATTCCACCTCCGACAGGGGATGAGGAGCGCTCAAGAGTTTGCGCTGGAGTTCCGGACTCTAGCGGCTGATGCTGGGTGGAATGAGAGGGCCCTCATAGACCACTTTAGATGTAGCCTTCGGGAGGACGTCCGCAGGGAGTTAGCATGCAGGGACACTACACTAACATTTGACCAGCTGGTGGACATGGCCATTCGACTGGACACCCTGCTTGCGACCCGCGGACGTCCCAGGTGGGGGCCTCCCATTCCACCCTCCAGCGCCTCCGAGCAGAGTCCGATGGAGCTTGGAGGTGCTGGCGCTAGAGGGAGAAGAGGTAGGAGCCCGAGGGGGCAGTCTCCTGCACCAAGTGTGGCCGCGGAGGGCACACCGCGGCTAGGTGCTGGGGAGGGTCCCCTGGTGAGGGAGATGGCAGGTCATACAGTGGGGAGTCCTCCCAGGTGAGTAGGCGCCCTACTTACCCAGAGCTTTCTGTCGTACACATTACATTACCTGTTTGTTTCCCACAGGTTGCACCTCGTTCCCAGCATAAAGCGCTAGTCGATTCAGGCGCAGCTGGGAATTTTGTAGATCGGAAATTCTGTGTTAAGTTAGGGATTCCCCTCCTTCCAGTCGAAAAGCCCTTTCCTGTACATGCCTTAGATAGTCGTCCGTTAGGATCTGGGTTGATTGGGGAGGTCACAGCGCCACTTAGGATGATGACGCAGGGGGGTCATGAGGAGACGATTCAACTCTATCTGATCGACTCTCCTGCGTATCCGGTGGTACTGGGGCTTCCCTGGTTGATTACCCATGATCCTACTATTTCGTGGCGAGAGAAGGCTCTTAAAGGGTGGTCTGCTCAGTGTGAGGGGTTATGTCTGGGTGTTTCCGTAGGGGCGACCTCGGTGGAGAGTCCGAACCAGATGCCAGCACTGCACATTCCTCCTGAGTATGAGGATTTGGCGCTCGTGTTTAGTAAGACCAGAGCGGCACGGTTGCCACCTCATAGACAGGGGGATTGTGCGATAGACCTCCAGACAGGAGCCGCGCTTCCGCGGAGCCATGTGTATCCTTTGTCACAGGAGGAGAAAAGGGCAATGGAAACTTACATTGCCGAGTCTCTGAGACAGGGATACATACGGTCCTCCACTTCTCCCGCGTCCTCGAGCTTATTTTTTGTGAAGAAAAAGGATGGAGGTTTGCGTCCGTGTATTGATTACCGCGGTCTCAATCAGGTAACTGTGAAATATAGTTATCCACTCCCGCTGATTGGGACCATGACGGAGTCATTACACGGGGCACGGTTCTTCACAAAATTGGACCTCAGGAGCGCATATAACTTGGTGCGCATTAGGGAGGGCGATGAGTGGAAGACAGCATTTAGTACTACCTCCGGCCATTACGAGTATCTCGTCATGCCATATGGGTTAATGAATGCTCCATCAGTCTTCCAATCGTTTGTAGATGAAATTTTCCGGGACATGCAGGCGCAGGGAGTAGTGGTGTACATAGATGATATTCTTGTGTACAGTTCTACTCGGGCCGAGCATGTAGCCCTGGTGCGCAGGGTATTGAGGAGACTGTTGGAGCATGACCTGTATGTCAAAGCTGAGAAATGTCTGTTCTTTCAGGAGTCAGTTTCCTTTTTGGGTTACCAGTTGTCTGCGTCAGGGGTGAGAATGGAGGTGGACCGAGTGGCAGCCGTGCGTAATTGGCAAACCCCAACTACGGTTAAAGAGGTGCAGCGGTTCTTGGGTTTTGCGAATTACTACCGGAGGTTTATCCGGGGTTTTTGGACAGGTGGCAGCTCCCATAACGTCTCTTCTGAAGGGGGGTCCGGTGCGCTTGCAGTGGTCGGCTGAGGCGGACAGGGCCTTTGGGAGACTGAAGGACCTGTTTACCTCGGCTCCGGTGTTGGCGCACCCGGATCACACTTTACCCTTCCAAGTTGAGGTGGACGCGTCTGAGGCCGGTATCGGGGCAGTTCTTTCTCAACGATCCGGTACACCACCTAAGCTCCGCCCCTGTGCTTTTTATTCTAAGAAGCTCAGTCCGGCGGAGCGGAATTATGACGTAGGGGACAGGGAGCTGTTAGCCGTAGTACAGGCCCTAAAGGTGTGGAGGCATTGGCTTGAGGGGGCTCAGCACCCTTTCCTCATTCTGACCGACCATCGTAACCTGGAATACATTCGGGCAGCTAGGAGACTGAATCCTCGCCAGGCTCGATGGACTATGTTTCTCGCCCGGTTTGTGTTCAAGATCACTTACATCCCTGGGTCCCAGAACGGGAAGGCAGATGCTCTGTCCCGTCGGTATGACACGGAGGAGAGGTGCGTGGAGTCCATTCCCATACTACCGGAGTCTTGTCTGGTGGCACCGGTGGTGTGGGAGGTCGATGCGGAGATCGAAGCGGGCGTTACGCACCGACCCTAGTCCTCCACAGTGTCCGGTGGGTCGGGCGTACGTCCCGCTCGAGGTCCGGGATCGGCTGATTTATTGGGCTCACACGTCCCCCTCCTCTGGACATCCAGGTATTGGCCGGACAGTGCACTGCCTTAGTACGAAGTACTGGTGGCCAACGTTAGCCAGGGATGTGAGGGTTTATGTCTCCTCCTGCTCAGTGTGTGCCCAGTGTAAGGCGCCCAGACACTTGCCCAGGGGTAAATTACAGCCCCTGCCCGTTCCACAACGACCCTGGTCTCACCTCTCGGTGGATTTTGTTACCGATCTTCCCTCCTCACAGGGGAATACCACCATCCTGGTCGTTGTGGATCGGTTCTCGAAGGCCTGTCGTCTCCTTCCCATGCCGGGTCTTCCTACTGCCCTACAGACCGCTGAGGCTCTATTTACTCACGTCTTCCGGCATTACGGGGTGCCCGAGGATATAGTGTCCGATCGAGGCCCCCAGTTTACCTCCAGAGTCTGGAGAGCATTTATGGAACGTTTGGGGGTCTCGGTGAGCCTTACCTCGGGTTACCACCCGGAGAGTAATGGGCAGGTCGAACGAGTCAACCAGGATGTGGGTAGGTTTCTGAGGTCATATTGTCAGGGCCGGCCGGAGGAGTGGGCGAGATATGTGCCCTGGGCCGAGATGGCACAGAACTCTCTCCGCCACTCCTCCACGAGACTAACCCCTTTCCAGTGTGTGTTAGGGTACCAGCCGGTTCTGGCACCGTGGCATGAGAGCCAGATCGAGGCCCCCGCTGTGGATGAGTGGGTGCGGCGCTTCGGAGGAGACGTGGAACGCTGCACACGTCCATCTGCAGCGTGCCATACGTCGACAGAAGACGAGCGCCGACCTACACCGCAGTGAGGGGCCAGTGTACGCACCTGGAGATCGAGTCTGGCTCTCAACCAGAAACCTGCCCCTCCGCCTGCCCTGCCGGAAGCTGGGTCGGCGGTTTGTGGGGCCTTTTAAAGTCCTGAGGAGATTGAACGAGGTGTGTTACAGGTTAGAACTACCTATTGATTACAAGAATATTAACCCCTCGTTCCATGTGTCTCTCCTCAGGCCGGTGGTAGCTGGTCCACTCCAGGACTTTGAGATTGAGGAGACTCCTCCGCCCCCGTTGGACATCGAGGGGGCTCCGGCGTACACTGTTCGGACCATCCTGGATTCGAGACGCCGGATGGGGGGTCTCCAATATCTCGTGGAGTGGGAGGGGTACGGTCCGGAGGAGCGGTGCTGGGTGCCAAGGAGGGACATTCTGGATCCGTCCCTGATGACCGAATTCCATCGTGGTCATCCTACGCGCCCTGCTCCGCGTCCTCCTGGTCGTCCCCGAGGCCGGAGGCGGCGCGGTACTGTCACGGTTTCGGCCGAGGCGGCTCCTCCTCCTTGTTCGGGCAGGTTTCGCCGGTCGTCGTCTCCGGAGTACTAGCTGCCACCGCTCTATGTTTCTTGTTTGATTGGTTTTGTCTGTTAGTCACACCTGTTTTGTGTTATGTCTCATTTAGCACCCTATTTAGTTTCCTTGTTGTTAGTTTAGTGTTGTGTGCAATTGTTCGTGTCGTGTTGTTGCGCTACCCGTGTCGGTACACTATTTTCTTAGCTTCCTCCTTGTGTTTAGGAGAGTATTTTCGCACCTGTGTGTGCGCTCGCTTATTTACGCCTGTGTGCGTCCCTTTGCCTCCGGGCTGTTTGGATTATTTTTGTGTGCTCTAGTAAAGTCTTGTTGGACTTATCCTCTGCTTCCTGCGCCTGATTCTACACCACACCAATCCACAGCAACGTGACACAGAAATCCATACAAGGCCCTCCCTCACCCTCCCTTTGGCAAATCAGACCATAACTCTATCCTCCTGCTTCCTGTTTACAAGCAAAAACTAAAACCGGAAGTACCAGTGACACGCTCAATACGGAAGTGGTCTGTAGCTCAGTTGGTAGAGTATGGCGCTTGCAACGCCAGGGTTGTGGGTTCGATTCCCACAGGAGGCCAGTAGGAAAAATGTATGCACTCACTAACTGTAAGTCGCTCTGGATAAGAGTGTCTGCTAAATGACTAAAATGTAAAAAATGTCTGATGAAGTAGATGTTAAGCTACAGGACTGTTTCGCTAGCACAGATTGGAATATGTTCCGGGATTCATCCGATAACATTGAGGAGTTTACCACATCAGTCACCGGCTTTATTGATTTGTAATTCTTTTTGTATTTATTATGGATCCCCATTACTCTTCCTTGGGTCCAGCAAAATTAAGGCAGTTCATACAATTTTAAAAACATTACAATACATTCACAGATTTCACAACACACTGTGTGCCATCAGGCCCCTACTCCACCACTACCACATACAGTGGGGAGAACAAGTATTTGATACACTGCCGATTTTGCAGGTTTTCCTACTTACCAAGCATGTAGAGGTCTGTAATTTTTATCATAGGTACACTTAAACTGTGAGAGACGGAATCTAAAACAAAAATCCAGAAAATCACATTGTATGATTTTGAAGTAATTAATTAGCATTTTATTGCATGACATAAGTATTTGATACATCAGAAAAGCAGAACTTAATATTTGGTATAGAAACCTTTGTTTGCAATTACAGACATCATACGTTTCCTGTAGGTCTTGACCAGGTTTGCACACACTGCAGCAGGGATTTTGGCCCACTCCTCCATACAGACCTTCTCCAGATCCTTCAAGTTTCGGGGCTGTCGCTGGGCAATATGGACTTTCAGCTCCCTCCAAAGATTTTCTATTTGGTTCAGGTCTGGAGACTGGCTAGGCCACTCCAGGACCTTGAGATGCTTCTTACGGAGACACTCCTTAGTTGCCCTGGCTGTGTGTTTCGGGTCGTTGTCATGCTGGAAGACCCAGCCACGACCCATCTTCAATGCTCTTACTGAGGGAAGGAGGTTGTTGGCCAAGATCTTGCGATACATGGCCCCATCCATCCTCCCCTCAATACGGTGCAGTCGTCCTGTCCCCTTTGCAGAAAAGCATCCCCAAAGAATGATGTTTCCACCTCCATGCTTCACGGTTCGGATGGTGTTCTTGGGGTTGTACTCATCCTTCTTCTTCCTCCAAACACGGAGAGTGGAGTTTAGACCAAAAAGCTCAATTTTTGTCTCATCAGACCACATGACCTTCTCCCATTCCTCCTCTGAATCATCCAGATGGTCATTGGCAAACATCAGACGGGCCTGGACATGCGCTGGCTTGAGCAGGGGGACCTTGCGTGCGCTGCAGGATTTTAATCCATGACGGCGTAGTGTGTTACTAATGGTTTTCTTTGAGACTGTGGTCCCAGCTCTCCTCAGGTCATTGACCAGGTCCTGCCGTGTAGTTCTGGGCTGATCCCTCACCTTCCTCATGATCATTGATGCCCCACGAGGTGAGATCTTGCATGGAGCCCTAGACCGAGGGTGATTGACCGTCATCTTGAACTTCTTCCATTTTCTAATAATTGCGCCGACAGTTGTTGCCGTCTCACGAAGCTGCTTGCCTATTGTCCTGTAGCCCATCCCAGCCTTGTGCAGGTCTACAATTTTATCCCTGATGTCCTTACACAGCTCTCTGGTCTTGGCCATTGTGGAAAGTTTGGAAGTCTGTTTGATTGAGTGTGTGGACAGGGGTCTTTTATACAGGTAACGAGTTCAAACAGGTGCAGTTAATATAGGTAATGAGTGGAGAACAGGAGGGCTTCTTAAAGAAAAACTAACAGGTCTGTGAGAGCCGGAATTCTTACTGGTTGGTAGGTGATCAAATACTTATGTCATGCAATAAAATGCAAATTAATTACTTAAAAATCATACAATGTGATTTTCTGGATTTTTGTTTTAGATTCCGTCTCTCACAGTTGATGTGTACCTATGATAAAAATTACAGACCTCTACATGCTTTGTAAGTAGGAAAACCTGAAAAATCGGCAGTGTATCAAATACTTGTTCTCCCCACTGTATCTATGTTATTGTGAGTGTGTATGCATGTGTCTGTGCCTATGTTTGTGTTGCTTCACAGTCCCCGCTATTCCATAAGGTGTTTTTGTATGTTTTTTACATCAAATTTTGCTACTTGCATCAGTTACTAATATTAGCTCTCTGTGTACATCCAAGGGCTAGCCGTGCTGCCCTGTTCTGAGCCAATTGCAATTTTCCTAAGTCCTTTTTTTGTGGTACCTGACCACACGACTGAACAGTAGTCCAGGTGTGACAAAACTAGGGCCTGTATGACCTGCCTTGTTGATAGTGCTGTTAAGAAGGTAGAGTAGCGCTTTATTATGGACATACTTCTCCCCATCTTAGCTACTGTTGTATCAATATGTTTTGACCATGACAGTTTACAATCCAGGGTTACTCCAAGCAGTTTAGTCACCTCAACTTGCTCAATTTCCACATTATTTATTACAAGCTTTTGTTGAGGTTTAGGGTTTAGTGAATGATTTGTCCCAAATACAACGCTTTTAGTTTCATAAATATTTAGGACTAACTTATTCCTTGCCACAAACTCTGAAACTAACTGCAACTCTTTGTTAAGTGTTACAGTAATTTCAGTCGCTGTAGTAGCTGACATGTATAACGTTGAGTCATCCGCATACATAGACACTCTGGCTTTACTCAAAGCCAGTGGCATGTCATTAGTAAATATTGAAAAAAGGGGCCTAGACAGCTGCCCTGGGGAATTCCTGATTCTACCTGGATTATGTTGGAGAGGTTTCAATTAAAGAACACCCTCTGTGTTCTGTTAGACAGGTAACTCTGTATCCACAATATAGCAGTTGGAGTAAAGCCATAACACATATGTTTTTCCAGCAGCAGACTATAATCGATAATGTCAAAAGCCGCACTGAAGTCTAACAAAACAGCCCCCACAATCTTTTTATCATCAATTTCTCTCAGCAAATCATCAGTCATTTGTGTAAGTGCTGTGCTTGTTGAATGACCTTCTCTATAAGAATGCTGAAAGTTTGTTGTCAATTTGTTCACTGTAGAATAGCATTATATCTGGTCAAACACAATGTTTTCCAATAGTTTACTAAGGGTTGGTAACAGGCTAATTGGTCGGCTATTTGAGCCAGCTTTACTATTCTTAGGGAGCGGAATTACTTTTGCTTCCCTCCAAGCCTGGGGGCACACACATTCTAGTAGGCTTAAATTGAAAATATGGCAAAAAGGAGTGGCAATATCACCCGCTATTATCCTCAGTAATTTTCCATCCACGTTGTCAGACCCCGGTGGCTTGTCATTGTTGATAGCCAACAATAATTTTCCACCTCTTTCACACTCACTTTACGGAATTCAAAATTACAATGCTTTTCTTTCATAATTTGGTCAGATATACTTGGATGTGTAGTGTCAGAAATTGTTGCATGCTTATTAGATACTGGAATAAGCTATTTCATACATATGTCAAGTGCAGTGTCTGTATGCTCCTCATTACACACCACGGACCAACATATATTCTTTACATCAACAACATAGGAATCACTACAAAACGTATTGTATGACCTCTTATACACAATATTAGGCCCAGCCTTTGGAACTTTGGTTTTCCTAGATATGGCTACTAAATGTATATTGTGATCACTACATCCAATGGATTTGGATACTGCTTTAAAACAAATCTCTGCAGCATTAGTAAAGATATGATCAATACATGTTGATGATTTAATTCCTGTACTGTTTGTAACTACCCTGGTAGGTTGACTGATAACCTGAACCAGGTTGCAGGCACTGGTTAAAGTTTGAAGCTTTCTCTTGAGTGGGCAGCTTGATGAAAGCCAGTCAATATTTAAACCACCCAGAAAGTATACCTCTCTATTGATATCACATACATTATCAAGCATTTCACACATGTTATCCAGATACTGACTGTTAGCACTTGGTGGTCTATAGCAGCTTCCCACCAGAATGGGCATTAGGTGAGGCAGATGAACCTGTAGCCATATTACTTCAATAGTATTTAACATGAGATCCTCTCTAATCTTCACAGGAATGTGGTTCTGAATATAAACAGCAACACCTCCACCATTGGCATTTCTATATTTTCTGTAAATGTTATAACCTTGTATTGCTACCAATGTATCATCAAAGGTATTATCTAAGTGAGTTTCAGAGATAGAATATGTATGTAATCTGTAACTAGCAAATTATTGATTTCATGAACAGTTAGCCTTGAGCTAGCCTCGAGCCAGGCCCATCTCCCGGCTATCTACCTCTCTGTCAACTGGACGGGACCTCCTAGTATTGACACGGAGCCCCGCCAATCCATCACGACTGGTCTGCCGACGTAATCATCTAATGTGGTTTCAACAGGCTCCCCTTCACGACGACAACAAAGATCCATCTGCTAGCCCCGGCCCGCTAGCACACACAATCAACAGCCGTGCCTCCTGCTCGCCTGTGCTGTAGCAGCCACTGAACTGCTCCCGGACTCACCTATTGCTGTTCACTGGACCTTATGATCACTCAGCTACACAGCTGATGCCTGCTGGACTGTTCCTTTATACGGTACCCCATCCTGTTTATCTGTTTAGCCTCAGCTCAAACTTTCGTCACCATTACCAGCTGTTGTCTTAGCTCTCTCGAATAACACCTGTGATTGCTTTATGCCTCTCTCCCATGTCAATATGCCTTGCCTATTGCTGTTTCGGTTAGTTCTTTCTGTACTTTTTCACTGTAGAGCCACCAGTCCCGCTCAACCTGCCTCAGATAGCTCCTTTGTCCCACCCCCCACACACGCGGAGACCAGCTCAATCGGTGCCCCCAGTGATGCTATCTCTCTCATCGTTACCCAACGCTTAGGTTTACCTCCACTGTACTCATATCCTTCTATATCCTTGTCTGTACATAATGCCCTGAATCTATTCTACAACGCCCGGAAATCTGCCCCTTTTATTCTCTGTACCCAACGCAGTAGAATACCAGTTCTTAAAGCCTTTAGCCGTATCCTTATTCTATTCCTCCTCTGTTCCTCTGGTGATGTAGAGGTTAACCCAGGCCCTGTAGCCCCCAGTATCACTCCTACTCCCCAGGCGCTATCATTTGTTGACTTCTGTAACCGCAAAAGCCTTGGATTCTTGCATGTTAACATCAGAAGTCTCCTTAAGTTTGAGTTATTCACTGCGTTAGCACACTCCGCCAACCCTGATGTTCTAGCAGTGTCTGAATCCTGGCTTAGGAAGGCCACCAAAGATTCCGAAATGTCCATTCCCAACTACAACATTTTCCGTCTAGATAGAGCTGCCAAAGGGGGCGGAGTTGCAATCTACTGTAGAGATAGCCTGCAGAGCTCTATCATACTATCCAGGTCTGTGCCCAAACTGTTTGAGCTTCTACTTCTAAAAATCCACCTTTCCAGAAATAAGTCTCTCACTGTTGCCACTTGCTACAGACCCCACTCAGCCCCCAGCTGTGCCCTGGACACCATATGTGAATTGATTGCCCCCCATCTATCCTCAGAGTTCGTATTGCTTGGTGACCTAAACTGGGATATGCTTAACATCCTACAATCTAAACTACATGCCCTCAATCTCACACAAATTATCAAGGAACCTATCAGGTACAACCCTAAATCCGTTAACATGGGCACCCTCATAGATATCATCCTGACTATTCCCTCTAAATACACCTCCGCTGTCTTCAACCAGGATCTCAGCGATCACTGTCTCATTGCCTGCATCCGTAATGGGTCCGCGGTCAAACGACCACCCCTCATCACTGTCAAACGTTCCCTAAAACACTTCAGCGAGCAGGCCTTTCTAATTGACCTGGCCCGGGTATCCTGGATGGATATTGACCTCATTCCGTCAGTAGAGGATGCCTGGTTGTTCTTTAAAAGTGCTTTCCTCTCTTAAATAAGCATGCCCCATTCAAAAAATTCAGAACTAAGAACAGATATAGCCCCTGGTTCACCCCAGACTTGACCAGCAAGTCAGGATCCAATATACACAATCAGTTAGGAAAGCGAAGGCTAGCTTTTTCAAACAGAAATTTGCATCCTGTAGCACTAACTCCAAAAAGTTTTGGAACACTGTAAAGTCCATGGAGAATAAGAGCACCTCCTCCCAGCTGCCCACTGCACTGAGGCTAGGAAACACTGTCACTACCGATAAATCTACGATAATCGAACATTTCAACAAGCATTTTGCTATGGCTGGCCATGCTTTCCACCTGGCTACGCCTACCCCAGCCTCCAGCTCTGCACCCTCCGCTGCAACTTGTCCATGCTCCCCCCGCTTCTCCTTCACCCAAATTCAGATAGCTGATGTTCTGAAAGAGCTGCAAAATCTGGACCCCTATAAATCAGCTGGGCTAGACAATCTTGACCCTTTCTTTCTAAAATTAGCCGCCGAAATTGTCGCAACCCCTATTACCAGCCTGTTCAACCTCTCTTTCGTATCGTCTGAGATCCCCAGAGATTGGAAAGCTACTGCGGTCATCCCCCTCTTCAAAGGGGGTGACACTCTAGATCCAAACTGTTACAGATCTATTTCCATCCTGCCCTGCCTTTCGAATGTATTTGAAAGCCAAGTTAACAAAGAGATCACCGACCATTTCGAATCCCACCGTACCTTCTCCGCTATGCAATCTGGTTTCCGAGCTGGTCATGGGTGCACCTCAGCCACGCTCAAGGTCCTAAACAATATTATAACCGCGATCGATAAAAGACAGTACTGTGCAGCCGTCTTCATCAACCTGGCCAAGGCTTTCAACTCCGTCAATCACCGCATTCTTATTGGCAGACTAAATAGCCTTGGTTTCTCAAATGACTGCCTCGCCTGGTTCACCAACTACTTCTCAGATGGAGTTCAATGTGTCAAATCGGAGGGCCTGTTGTCTGGACCTCTAGCAGTCTCTATAGGGGAGCCACGGTTCAATTCTCGGGCCGACTCTATTCTCTGTGTATATCAATGATGTCGCTCTTGCTGCTGGTGACTCTCAGATCCACCTCTACGCAGACGACACCATTTTGTATACATCTGGCCCTTCATTGGACATTGTGTTAACAAACCTCCAAACGAGCTTCAATGCCATACAGTACTCCTTCCGTAGCCTCCAACTACTCTTAAACGCTAGTAAAACTAAATGCATGCTCTTCAATCGAACGCTGCTTGCACCCGACCGCCCGACTAAAATCACTACTCTAGGCGGGTCTGACTTAGAATATGTGGACAACTACAAACACCTAGGTGTCTGGTTAGACCGTTAACTCTCCTTCCAGACTCACATTAAGCATCTCCAATCCAAAGTTAAATCTAGAATCAGCTTCCTATTTCGCAACAAAGCCTCTTTCACTCATGCTGCCAAACATGCCCTCGTAAAACTGACTATCCTACCGATCCTTGACTTCGGCGATGTCATTTACAAAATAGCCTCCAACACTCTACTCAGCAAATTGGATGTAGTCTATCACAGTGCCATCCATTTTGTCACCAAAGCCCCATATACTACCCACCATTGTGACCTGTACGCTCTCGTTGGCTGGCCCTCACTACATATTCGTCGCCAAACCCACTGGCTCCAGGTCATCTATAAATCACTGCTAGGCAAATCCCCGCCTTATCTTAGCTCATTGGTCACCATAGCAACATCCACCCGTAGTATGCGCTCCAGCAGGTATATCTCACTGGTCATCCCCAATGGCAACTCCTCCTTTGGCCGCCATTCCTTCCAGTTCTCTGCTGCCAATGACTGAAACGAACTGCAAAAATCTCTGAAGCTGGAGACTCTTATCTCCCTCACTAACTTTAAGCATCAGTTGTCAGAGCAACTTACCTATCACTGCACCTGTACACAGCCCATCTGTAATTAGCCCACCCAACATCCTCATATTGTGATTTATTTTGCTAATTTGCACCCCAATATCTCTATTTGCACATCATCTTCTGCACATCTATCATTCCAGTGTTAATACTAAATTAGTTTTTCTATTGTGTTATTGACTGTACATTTTGTTTATCCCATATGTAACTCTTTGTTGTTGTTGTTTTTATCGCACTGCTTTGCTTTTTCTTGGCCAGGTCGCAGTTGTAAATGAGAACTTGTTCTCAACTGGCTTACCTGGTTAAATAAAGGTGAAATAAAAAAATAAAAAATATATATACAAAGAAATTACCCTTGTTTCTTAAGCTATTTTGAGCACTTTTCTTCTGGGATGCTTACTTGTTTTTATTGCTTTACTGGGAAGCTTAGCAGCAGCAGTAGATGTGCTCATGTTCTTTATGTTAGTGCAGGGTGAGCTGCACACAGTGGACTTCCTCCTAGGGCACACCGGCTCAGTGCTAACAGTATAAATATGGTTCTTAGGCACATTATTACTGCATACAATAGCTGTAGGATCAGCAGAGGCATTTAGGGCAGTTAGAGGGACATAAATTAGGTTACTTATATTGTGTCTACCGACGCCCCTGGTGTAATGTACATTTGCTGAAGCATTATGACAACTCTGCATCACAATGGTAGGGATTAGCTGAGCTGGGCTTGGGTCATTGATAAGTCATTGTCTCAACGCAGCCTTTTAATGCTGTGAAAGGATCCAGGAACCCAAATGATTTGGGTGGATCCCATCCTCTTTACCCGCTGCTATTGTCTTATCTATCTTGTTGCCTAGTCATTTAACCCTACCTTCTGTATATGTACATATCTACCTCAAACACCTCATACCCCTGCACATTGACTTGGTACTGATACTCCCTGTATATAGCCATGTTATTTATATTCATCATTGTCATTTGTTAATCACTGTATTTATTTATTGTGTCACTTTCTATTTTTTATTACATTTTTATCTTTAACTCTACATTGTTGAAAAAGGAACCCTAAGTAAGCATTTCACTGTTAGTCTACACCTGTTGTTTACGAAGCATGTGAGAAATACAATTTGATTTGATTTTCTTCCCCAATGCATGAACGAACAATGACAACATTTACTGCGATGTCGATGAGAACCTATGGCCAAATGCTCAAGACAGGCTTGATGCAAACTAGTGCCTGCTAAACGTTATGTTTCTTTCATTTCATTTGTTTAATTTGATTACAGTACACCTATGTTGTAATTATATCTGAACAATACATGTATTTTCTTTGCATCAATGATAGTGAAGGATGTCTTCAATGATCATACATGGAATAGAAATGAAGAAAATTATATTTTCAGTCAATTTTGACAGTACTGTAGCATATTAAATTCAAAAGGTAATTTTGAAACCTGTATCTGGCATTTTTTTGCTATTGGATTAACTGGTTGTTAAAACAACTACATTGAGAAGATATCATTCTATTTTGGTGACTAAATCAATGTTCTCATGGTATTTCACAGTAAAATTATATTTTGGATCAATGGTTGTGTGGTGCAAGATGTATACAAACCAAATGAATGCATAATAAAAGGTTTTGAATATAAGACTTGCTGCGTTACAAGTGTTACCTGTTTGAAGTTTTTTACTAAGAGTTTTGAATATTCACCACATCCCACTGGCAAAAACTGGTTGGATCAACGTTGTTTCCACATCATTTCAACAAAAAAATGCAATGTGATTACATTGAATCAATGTGGAAAACTGATTGGATTAGCAGAAAGTCATCAACATAAGGGAATTTTGTATTTGTTCACCCAACTTTTAACCTAAATCCAATGATGGTGAAATGTTTTGTTGATTTCACGTTGAATTCACATTAGTTGACAACTCAACCAAAACTAGACGTTGAACTGACGTCTGTGCCTAGTATAAAACAATATAATTTCCCCATTGTTTTGAGCATACAATATAGCTCAGTATTTGTATTATTTATTTTATAGTCTTTTTTGCTCATCTTTATCAAGGGTGCCAATAATTTTGGACCTGACTGTATGTACTGAGAACATTGACTTATTGCTATTGTAGTATTTTAGCCTCGTACGGCCATCCTGATCTCACGAGTTTACATGTGTATCAGGCTAGTAGTCTTTGACCATACAGTACAAAGCACTGAGAATGACCCTATGCCACCTGACTGTTAATCATTTAGATAACAGATAAGAAATGTGGCTCAATAAATTATAACGGACAGACATGAACACAAAAGTTTTAGATGTTTAATGTGATGTAAAAAGAATGTGATAAATACTCCTTTATGAATTTCTGGATTCATTAATCAGACCAGAAGATCAGTTTATCACACATGAAAGTGAGCAGTTTGGTAAATTGGGTATTGTACACTATCACATTGGATTTTGAACATTCTGAATTCCTGGTTAAAAAAAACTTTCCAAGGATCCTTTTTGGGATCTTATGGTTTCCCAACGGATGTTGTTTAACACTGTTGTATGTACCAGCTTCTTACCAAGATCATGAGTCAAGAGCTTACGAGATTGTGCACACAAAGATCCATTCAGGTTGTATTTTACAGTATCTATTTAATATCATCACTTTTATCATGAAATTAGACATCCATTTCAAAGTTGCATAAGCCAAACCAGTTCAATGATAATCAAATATACTATTTTTATTTTACATACAGGAGAGATGGAGAGGAAGAGGGGAAAGAGGGGGACAGACTGATAAAGAGACGGGAAGAGGGAGGAAGAGGGCTTCACTGCGTGGCCTTACCACCAGCGGCTTGTGGGGTGGTGGTCAGGATCCTGGTTGTCGCATTGGTGATGGGCTTGGCGACCAACAGGTTGCCGTGGGTGGCTGATTGCAAGTCCACGTCCTGGAGGTATTTGGCCATGACGGGGATCTGGGAGAAGTATTTCTTTGCCAGTGTGTGTTTGTGTTTGACATTCCGAATGAACACCACTCCATAGGCCTGTCCATGGTCAACAGGGGTTTGATACTTTAGACTTTCCCCATCTAGCTAGTGGTATCAAAATCTATTACATAATATTGCCTAGCACTGATTCTTCTCTCTCTGGTACTAATACTATCTCTGTAAGGTTGTTAATATAGGTTATGTTTACTTAGTTACAACAACATCTGCTGTAGAAACTAGGCAATTCATTTTAAACCCTCAAAAGTGTGTGTGTGTGTTCACCTTCTCAATGTTCTCCATTTTGATGTGAGCAGCAGCTTCCCCCATTGGTGAGCAGGATGCAGTTCCAGGGACTCCACTCCCACTGGCAATCCCACCTCACCATCACCAGGTCATGCATGTCGCTCCACGCACTGAGGGCCGACTGGGCCCCCCACACTACATCTACCAGGTACCGCAGGTCTTGCTCCTGTAAGATACACACGACCACAGTCAGACAGACACACACACACACACACACACACACACACACACACACACACACACACACACACACACACACACACCTGCAGCAGGTAGGTAATCTTGGCCTCCTTGTTCCTCTGGGCCTCAGTCTTGCGGAGCCTCCTGAGGATGGTCTTGTAGTGGGAGAAGTCCTCGCGACGGCGAGCCTCGTTGTCTAGCTCCGAACAGCTACGACACTTGCCCACCAGGCGAGCATTGGCCGTCAGGGCAAAGTCGGTGGACAGCAGGTAGCGGCTGCAGCCGCGGCAGAAGTAGATGTTCTTCCTCAGCTGGGCTGGGTCCTGGGGGACCTGAAGGAGGAAGGAGGGGGATGGCGAGAGGGTGAGGGTCAGAATTTGACACGCACAAGTTTTTGTTTCATACTGTACATAATACAGTTTTCTTAATTGGCCTAAGTGAACCCATTGGGCACACACTGCTTGAATCACCGTTGTTTCAACGTCATTTCAATGAAAAGACGTTGAACCAATGTGGAATAGATGTTGAATTGACATCTGCGCCCAGTGGGAAGGTTCAATAATGGTATTTTATTGACAATAAAATACACCATATAACACCTAAACAGGCTAAACACCATACAGTCTCAGAGATGTACACTCCATATACAAAAGTATGAGGACACCCATTCAAATCAGTGGATTTGGCTATTTCAGCCACACCCGTTGCTGACAGGTGTATAAAATCGAGCACACAGCCATGCAACCTCCATAGACAAACATTGGCAGTAGAATGGCCTTACTAAAGAGCTCAGTGACTTTCAACGTGGCACTGTCATAGGATGCCACCTTGCCAACAAGTCAGTTCATCAAATTTCTGCCCTGCTAGAGCTGTCCTGGTCAACTGCAAGTGCTGTTATTGTGAAGTGGAAACGTCTAGGAGCAACAACGGCTCAGCCGCGAAGTGGTAGGCCACACAAGCTCACAGAACGGGACCGGCGAGTACTGAAGCGCTTAGCACAAAAACTGTTAGTCGGGAGCTTCATGAAATGGGTTTCCATGGCCGAGCAGCCGCACACAAGCCTAAGATCACCATAAGCCATGCCAAGCGTCGGCTGGAGTGGTGAAAGGCCATTGGACTCTGGAGCCGTGGAAATGTGTTGTCTGGAGTGATGAATCACGCTGGAGGGATGAATACCCCATCTGGCAGTCTGACGGACGAATCTGGGTTTGGCGGATTCCAGGAGACAGCTACCTGCCTGAATGCATAGTGCCAACTGTACAGTTTGGTGGAGGAGGAATAATGGTCTGGGGCTGTTTTTAATGGTTCGTGCTAGGAAATCTTGACATACCACTCATACAATGACATTCTAGATGATTCTGTGCTTCCAACTTTGTGGCAACAGTTTGGGGAAGGCCCTTTCCTGTTTCAGCATGACAATGCCCCCGTGCACAATGCGAGGTCCGTACAGAAATGGTTTGTCGAGATCGGTGTGGAAGAACTTGACTGGCCTGCACAGAGCCCTAACCTCAACCCCATCGAACACCTTTGGGATGAATTGGAATGCCGACTGCAATCCAGGCCTAATCACCCAACATCAGTGCCCGACCTCACTAATGCTCTTGTGGCTGAATGAAAGCAAGTCCCCGCAGCAATGTTCCAACATCTAGTGGAAAGCTTTCCCAGAAAAGTGGAGGCTGTTATAGCAGCAAAGGGGGGACCAACTCCATATGAATGCCCATGATTTTGGAATGAGATGTTCGACGAGCAGGTGTCCATATACATTTGGTCATGTAGTGTACCTTGAGCAGTTTGGCCACCTCAGGGTTAAAGGTGGGGGTTTTGATGTACTGGAGGAAGAGGGTGGAGATTCTCTTCCTCAGCCCCTCCAGATTGGTCTCCTTCACCCCCCTCATCAGGAGGTCCGCCTCCCTGTCAATCAACTCCACAATGTCCTGGGTCAGCTTGCAGTCGTGCTCCTGTACAATCACACAAAAGCATTATGATTATGAAGCATTTTCATGACTCACAAATTAAAAAGTCCTTAAAGAAAACAATCGGCAATTGTCAATTCAGTATGTATATTTCATATCTAAAAACAGCTCAAGAAGAATCTATCTTTTCAGTCAGTATGGGTTGAGGGTAAGTGTTCCCACCTTGACGGTGTGTTTGAGTGTGAGCAGCACATCCAGCCTCTCCTCCTGGTTGAGGTAGCGCAGGTTGATGCTGGAGTACAGGTCTCTCAGCTCCTTGGCTCTGATGGTGTACTGGGTGTCCATCTGGGTCATCTTCCCATCGAACGCACGCCACCTCTTAGGGGCAGCACACTGGCAAATACAAAAATAATATATCATTTGGTCAAACGTTTTAATTGAAACTAAGGAGACCCTGCATTGCCTATACAATGCTATGGGAAACTCTGATAGAGAATTAATGGGACACCGCACATATCCCAGAGCAGTGGGAGAGAATAGAGTGGAGGGGACCTCTGACCTTCTCAAGGAAGGCCTGCACGGCCTTGTCGTAATTCCTCTCTCCGGCGGCGATGCGGTGGCGTCCGATGGAGGCAATGAGCTGGGTCTCCTGCTCCAGCAGCGCACACAGAGCAGCCTTCCTCTCAGCACCATCCAGAGTGGCATCGATGTGCTCTACCTCCTCTCTCCTCCACTCTGTTACAAACACATACAGAGGATTTAAACACACACAAACACGAACACACACACACACACACCAGTGGAGGCTGCTGAGGGGATAATGCTCATAATAATGTCTGGAACGGAGCGAATGGAATGGCATCAAACACATGGAAAGCATGTGTTTGATGTATTTGATACCATTCCACCAATTCAGCTCCAGCCATTACCACAAGTCCGTCCTCCTCAATTAAGTTGCCACCAACCTACTGTGACACACACACACACACACAGGGGCAGCAAAGGGAGGTCCCTGCTTACTCTCCAGGGCACTGTAGAGCAGGGCGAAGTCATCCCTGCACTGTGGGTTCATCCTCCTGTGGTGCTCAGCCTTGATCTGCTCCTCTTTCTCCTCCCTCTTCCTCCTCCCCTCTCTCTCCATCCAGGCCAGACGCAGCTCCCTGTCCTGCCTCAGCCGGTCCGTCATCCGCTTGGCCTGCCAGCGCCGCGTGTACGTTTGCAGAGCAATCACCTATAGGTGGGGGTAAAGATGTGAGCACAGAGATATAAATTCAGGTCTGTCTGTCTATGTGTAGAGGACGTACAGCTCTCAGTCTCTTGCCGTGGTACTGGTCGGCGGTGATGTAGGAGCCAGGGGAGATGAGCTTGTCCTCCATGTTGGACACGTAGCAGCCGATCTTGGTCATCTGGGTGGATGTGCTGTTGGTGCACTGCTGGAACTGGCTCTTCACCGTCACTGTCTGAGGGGGAAAATTGGATTGTTCGCATACCTTATGCAGCTCCAGGTGCCAAAAACAAATAATGTTTGAAAAATACATTGAATGTGTGTGTGTTAGTGCTGAGTGCTTATTGTTTTTTGTGGTCGTTTCGGTTCGATTATTAAAATAATATATACTACCAGTCAAAGGTTTGGACACACCTACTCATTCAAGGGTTTTTCATTATTTGTACTATTTTTCACATTGTAGAATAATAGTGAAGACATCAAAACTATGAAATAACACATATGGAATCATGTAGTAACCAAAAAAGTGTTAAACAAATACTTTATATTTGAGATTCTTAGCCACCCTTTGCCTTGATGACAGCTTTGCACACTCTTGGCATTCTCTCAACCAGATTCATGAGGTAGTCACCTGGAATGCATTTCAATTAACAGGTGTGACTTCTTAAAAGTTAATTTGTGGATTTTCTTTCCTTCTTAATGCGTTTGAGCCAATCAGTTGTGTTATGACAAGGTAGGGGGGTATACAGAAGATAGCCCTATTTGGTAAAAGACCAAGTCCATATTATGGCAAGAACAGCTCAAATAAGCAAAGAGAAACTACAGTCCATCATTACTTTAAGACATGAAGGTCAGTCAATACGGAAAATGTCAAGAACTTTGAAAGTTTCTTCAAGTGCAGTCGCAAAAACCATCAAGCACTATGATGAAACTGGCTCTCATGAGGATCACCACAGGAATGGAAGACCCAGAGTTACCTCTGCTGCAGAGGATAAGTTCATCAGAGTTACCAGCCCAAATAAATGCTTCACAGAGTTCAAGTCACAGACACATCTCAACATCAACTGTTCAGAGGGGACTGTGTGAATCAGGCCTTCATGGTCGAATTTCTGCAAAGAAACCACTACTAAAGGAAACCAATAATAATAAGAAGAGACCTGCTTGGGCCAAGAAACACAAGCAATGGACATTAGACTGTTGGAAATGTGTCCTTTGGTCTGGAGTCCAGATTTTTGGTTCAAGCCGTGTCTTTGGTGGTGTGGGTGAACGGATGATCTCCGCATGTGTAGTTCCCACCATAAAGCACGGAGGAGGAGGTGTTATGGTGTGGGGGTGCTTTGCTGGTGACACTGTCTGTGATTCATTTATAATTCAAGGCACACTTAACCAGCACGGCTACAACAGCATTCTGCAGCGATACGCCATCCCATCTGGTTTGGGCTTAGTGGGACTATAATTTGATTTTCAACAGGACAATGACCCAACACACCTCCAGGCTGTGTAAGGGCTATTTTACCAAGAAGGAGAGTGATGGAGTGCTGCATCAGATGACCTGGCCTCCACAATCCCCTGACCTCAACCCAATTGAGATGGTTTGGGATGAGTCAGACGGCAGAGTGAAGGAAAAGCAGCCAACAAGTGCTCAGCATATGTGGGAACTCCTTCAAGACTGTTCGAAAAGCATTTCAAGTGAAGCTGGTTGAGAGAATGCCAAGAGTGTGCAAAGCTGTCATCAATGCAAAGGGTGGCGATTTGAAGAATCTCAAATATAAAATATCTTTTGATTTGTTTAACACTTTTTTGGTTACTACATGATTCCATGTGTTATTTCATAGTTTTGATGTCTTCATTATTATTCTACAATGTAAAAATAAAGAAAGGAAAACTCTTCAATGAGTAGGTGTGTCCAAACTTTTGACTGGTACTGTATATATATATATTTTTTTTGTTTGTTTGTTTTTGGTTTCAAACCTTTTTTTTACACATTAAATGCACTATGCTTTGTGGGTTGAATGCTGTAACAACAACATTTATTCACATTACTTTACTTGAATAAAATATTTCAGTTGTTGTGTATATTACATTTGTTTTATTTGATTACTTTATTCCAAGACATCATGTCATTTCTATAGAGCTGCTGCCTATGCTGTCTGACAAAATCACAATACCAACTATCAATGTATTTTCAGGTAGCGATACCCCACGAAGCAACTGCTCTCTATCCCTCTCGATCGCTCCTCTCCCTCTCCGTGTCTGTCCCACACAGACCGGACAAGTAGGCACACAATGGATTATGGTCCTTGTAGTTAATTACCATGTTTTCTGCGCTAAACTATGTAGAATATTGGCCTGTTGGAAACTACAACACCCTACTACAGTGAGGGAAAAAAGTATTTGATCCCCTGCTGATTTTGTACGTTTGCCCACTGACAAAGAAATTATCAGTCTATAATTTTAATGGTAGGTTTATTTGAACAGTGAGAGTCAGAATAACAACAAAAAAATCCAGAAGAACGCATGTCAAAAATGTTATAAATTGATTTGCATTTTAATGAGGGAAATAAGTATTTGACCCCCTCTTAATCAGAAAGATTTCTGGCTCCCAGGTGTCTTTTATACAGGTAACGAGCTGAGATTAGGAGCACACTCTTAAAGGGAGTGCTCCTAATCTCAGCTTGTTACCTGTATGAAAGACACCTGTCCACAGAAGCAATCAATCAATCAGATTCCAAACTCTCCACCATGGCCAAGACCAAAGAGCTCTCCAAGGATGTCAGGGACACGATTGTAGACCTACACAAGGCTGGAATGGGCTACAAGACCAACGGTGAGGAATCAGCCCAGAACTACACGGGAGGATCTTATCAATGATCTCAAGGCAGCTGGGACCATAGTCACCAAGAAAACAATTGGTATCACACTACGCCGTGAAGGACTGAAATCCTGCAGCGCCCGCAAGGTCCCCCTGCTCAAGAAAGCACATATACATGCCCGTCTGAAGTTTGCCAATGAACATCTGATTGATTCAGAGGAGAACTGGGTGAAAGTGTTGTGGTCAGATGAGACCAAAATCGAGCTCTTTGGCATCAACTCAACTCGCCGTGTTTGGAGGAGGAGGAAAGTTGCCTATGACCCCAAGAACACCATCCCCACCGTCAAACATGGAGGTGGAAACTTTATGCTTTGGGGGTGTTTTTCTGCTAAGGGGACAGGACAACTTCACCGCATCAAAGGGACGATGGACGGGGCCATGTACCGTCAAATCTTGGGTGAGAACCTCCTTCCCTCAGCCAGGGCATTGAAAATGGGTCGTGGATGGGTATTCCAGCATGACAATGACCCAAAACACACGGCCAAGGCAACAAAGGAGTGGTTCAAGAAGAAGCACATTAAGGTCCTGGAGTGGCCTAGCCATTCTCCAGACCTTAATCCCATAGAAAATCTATGGAGGGAGTTGAAGGTTCGAGTTGCCAAACGTCAGCCTCGAAACCTTAATGACTTGGAGAAGATCTGCAAAGAGGAGTGGGACAAAATCCCTCCTGAGATGTGTGCAAACCTGGTGGCCAACTACAAGAAACGTCTGACCTCTGTGATTGCCAACAAGGGTTTTGCCACCAAGTACTAAGTCATGTTTTGCAGAGGAGTCAAATACTTATTTCCCTCATTAAAATGCAAATCAATTCATAACATTTTTGACGTGTGTTTTTCTGGATTTTTTTGTTGTTATTCTGTCTCTCACTGTTCAAATAAACCTACCATTAAAATTATAGACTGATAATTTCTTTGTCAGTGTACAAACGTACACAATCAGCAGGGGATCAAATACTTTTTTCCCTCACTGTACATCGCACAGTTCGGGCTTGATCTGATTTACACTATATATACAAAAGTATGTGGACACCCCTTCAAATTAGTGGATTAGGCGATTTCAGCCACACCCGTTGCTGACAGGTGTCTAAAATCGAGCACACAGCCATGCGATCTCCATAGACAAACATTGGCTGTAGAATGGCCTTACTGAAGAGCTCAGTGACTTTCAATGTAGCACCATCATAGGATGCCACCTTTCCAACAAACCAGTTCGTCAAATTTCTGCCCTGCTAGAGCTGCCCCGGTAAACTGTAAGTGCCGTTATTGTGAATTGGAAACGTCTGACCAACAACGGCTACGCCTCAAAGTGGTAGGCCACACAAGCTCACAGAACGGGACCGCCAAGTGCTGAAGACGTGTAAAAATCGTCTGTCCTCGGTTGCAACACTCACTACCGAGTTCCAAACTGCCTCTGGAAGCAACACAAGCACAGGAACTGTTCGTCGGGAGCGTCATGAAATGGGTTTCCATGGCCGAGCAGCCGCATACAAGCATAAGATCACCATAAGCAATGCCAAGTGTCGGCTGGAGTGGTGTAAAGCTCGCCGCCATTGGACTCTGGAGCAGTGGAAACGTGTTCTCTGGAGTGATGAATCACGCTTCACCATCTGGCAGTCCGACAGACAAATCTAGGTTTGGCGGATGCCAGGAGAATGCTACCTGCCCGACTGCATGGTGCCAACTGTAAAGTTTGGTGGAGGAGGAATAATGGTCTGGGGCTGTTTTTCATGGTTTGGGCTAGGCCCTTTAGTTCCAGTGAAGGGAAATCTTAACGCTACAGCATACAATTACATTCTAGACGATTCTGTGCTTTCATCTTTGTGGCAACAGTTTGGTGAAGGCCCTTTCCTGTTTCAGCATGACAATTCCCAGTGCAAAAAGCGAGGTCCATACAGAAATGTTTTTGGTCACGTAGTGTATCTCTAAGGAAACTGCGCATTGAGCCACAGAAAAAAACGGAACTAAATGGAATTCAAATAATTGAACCAACGTCGGTCAATTAGTTGTTCAAAAAATTCAAAATAACAAATGTCAGTTAATCGCTCAGGACTAGTGTGTGTGTGTGTGTACCTGTGTATTGCGGCTGAAGGTCCCCACCCCCGTAATGGGTTTCCTCTTAGCTATGGTCTGTACAGCTGCATGGTGGTACTCTGTCTCTGTGGCCTTGTGTCTGTAGCCTCCCAGGAAAGCCTTCCTATGGGTGGCCCTCTCAATCTCCACCACCACATCCTGGAATGTCTCTGGGTCTGGGAGAGCGGGAGAGCAAGGGGGGGAAAGGGAGACAGAAATATACAGATAAAGGATGCAACGCATGTGACTGGCCCTGCAACAGTATGGTATTGTCTCCCAGAAGATGGGTAGAGAAAGACTAGTAAAAAATACCTGTCTGGACTCGGACAGTGATGACATCAGGCATGTTGTAGTCCTGCTGTGGCTTGACAGGACGGATGGGGTGGTTTTCAGGGTCAGACGAGGTCATCTCTAACTGGATGGTGCCATGAGGCTGCACTCCCAGCTCTATCAGGGTCCTATGGTCCTCTACCATCCTGCCTGGATGGCCAAAGACATAAATCATAATGCATAAACCAAGAAAGTCAAGGCCTTAGCAGTTAGTAGAAAGGCTTACCACTAAGAGAGATCTGTATGACTTCTGATGGCACTTTCAGCTCATTTGCAAAGTGAAACTTCAACTCCTTGATGGTCAGCCCAATTGCAAAGGCCATCGTCATCACGTGGCCCTCCGGCATCAGCATGATCTTCACTACAATAGAGAAGATAAACAACATGTCCAACACAGAATATCATTGAGAGAAACATGATAAAGCAGACAAATGCCCTTCCTATCATGAAACTACTATTATTATTGTGATACTTTGTAAATTATCTTTCTTACCAGTGGCTGTTGAGTTCCCAGCATCATTTGAGATGGTTGTTTTATTTGGTGATGGTCCATCTTGCCTGCTGTCCTCTGGAAGGTCCGCTTGAGCTGTCGCCTCCACTGTGTCCTCCTCACCTGATGTCAAATAAGTTGACTTGGGCATCGCTTCCCCCACCACCTCGCCAGTTTCAGTCTTTTCCACAGCATCGCTATCTTGTACATCTGGAGGCGTGTCTTCAGTGGTATTGCTTTCAACCTGAGATTCACCTAATTCCGGTTCAGGGGCTTTCCCCTCTTTATTCACATTTTGTTCATCAGCGTTGCCGTTGAGCCCCAGCGTTTCTGCGTCTTGTTCTGACATGGCTGACAGATTGACAGATTGACAGATAGCTAGATAGCTAGATAGCTAGATAGCTAGATAGCTAGCTAGCTAACTAGCCTCTGACAGCAGTAGGAAAAACGACAGCTTTTAAGCGTCAGTAAAAGTGAGTGAATTTGGAATTAAATAATTTGTTGTTGTCAGTTACCTTCAAAATGTCGATAAGCAAGCTGGATAGAAGCTAGCTAGCTTGTATTTCCCCATGTATTTTCAACTGCAGCCAAACTGCTGTCTGTCCAGCAAGTGTTTGGTCGCTGCCATGGTAACTTCCATGTGATCTCTGCTAAAATGTAGCCAATGAGATGTAACCAATGAAACGTCTCTACCCACGAAAGTTACCAGAGTCCAAGTGAGGACCATCCCTTGTGAAATCAGCATTAAAATATTTTAACGTGAATTAATAAAAAATGAATGGTAGCAGTATAAAATAAATAAATTGGCCTTTATTAAAGTTTTCAGAGAGAGAAATGAAGGCTTTTATATATTTCAAAATGGCCTCCTATGGGTTCAGGGATAAATTGGGAATAAACAATGGGAATATGACACAAAACATGATGTGATTGGCAAATTAGTTGCAAAAAAAACAGACCAATAGAAGCTTATTATAAAAGCCTCAAATATCCCATCTGTAGAACTCTATCCACTTCCACTATCCTCCAAGCAAAATATTTAGGAGCATATGGAACCAAGATGGTCGCAAATTAGAGCCCAGAGTGTGATTTAGGCCTACACTTAAAAATCCAGGAGTATTTGATTTATTTAACCTTTATTTTTATCAGGGAGTCATACTGAGACCAAAGTGTCTTTTATAGATGAGCCCTGAATTACATAAATTACAGAAAATACACACATCAAAATATAAATACAAAATGCAAGCAGAAAAGAAAAACACAGTCATAAAAAACAAACACATTCATCAGTAATAAGGTCCTCAATCAGCTTTTTGAATTGCCCTAGAGGCAACAGAACATCACATTTAAGAACATTTTGAAGATTGTTCCACAAATAAGGTGCAAGAAAACTAAAGCTGATTTACATAACTCAGTGGAGACCAAAGGAATTTCCAGAGTTAGACATCCCTGAGACCGGGTGTGGTAACTCAAATGTCTACAGTTTAGTAATTATGTTATGTACAGTGGGAATTTTTGTAAAATGGCTTTATAAATGAAAACATAGCAATGTATCAATCTATGTGACATCCAAGAGGGCCAACCAACTTTCTGGTAGAGAATGCAGTGATGAGTACTAAAATTGGCGCCCGTAATAAAGCGCGGTGCGTTATGATAAACTCCATCTAACGGCTTTAATGAAGTGGCAGCTGCGTTCATATAGATGATGTCGCCATAGTCTAGGACCAATAGGAACGTTGACTGAATAATCTACTTTCTAGTGAGAGGCAGGACCTATTTCTATAGAAGAAGCCAATTTTTATTCTCAGCTTCTTAACTAACTCAACAATATGCTTTTTAAAAGACAGCTTTTCATCTATACAGATGCCCATATATTTGTAAGCACGGACACGACCAATATGGATACCATCCAAAGTGCATATGCTTAAATCAGACTTATTTTTATGCGCTCTAGAGAACAACATATACTTAGTTTTACCTGCATTCAATACTAATTTAAGGTCAACAACGTTTTCTGTAATACAATGAAGGCAGACTTTAGTTCAGATAGAGCCTGGTCAACTGTGGGGGCAATAGCATACACAACAGTATCATCGGCATACAAGTGCAGGTTACAATTTTTTTACAGACAAGTTCATATTGTTAATGTAAACAGTAAAAACATTGGACTGGTCTGGTCAGCTTTGACAGCTCTGCTAAGGTATTTGTTATTGTGGAATACTGTTGTAAAGCTAGGAGTTTGAATGGGTCTGGTGGGTGATCTGGGTCTGGAGTATGTCAACATGATTTTGAAATGTATGTAGTTCTGTCTGTCCTTGAGCTGTGTTCTGTAATATGTCACGTTTAATGTTTTGTGTGGACCCCAGGAACAGTAGCTGATGCTTTCGCAACATCTAATGGGGATCTTAATGAAATACCAATGATGGCCCCTCAAAACCATGGAAATCTAACAGCTTTATAGTGGCTGGCTGCCTCTACTACTGGGATAATCCACACTTCAGAACCAAGTACCCACTGCTATGTGGGTACAGACACAGGAGCTCATAGGAATTTACAAGATACTGCACTTTATAGGCCTGTTGTCTGCACGGACACACATACAAACACACACACACACGTCACAAAAGAGAATAATCCATTGCATCCATGAGCTTAATCTCTGATGACATCAATGGTGGGATTCAAGCCAAACATAACTGAGAGCAGGCTTAAAACACACAATGATGACATATATAAGTGTGCCATATTTATGATAAACAGCCCATGATAATTGTCTCATGGTTACACACTGGCACCAGGTAGTTCCAATTGATTTAAATGCAGGAAGTACAAAAACTATTTGTAGTACCAACAAGGTACTGGTAGTCCTATGTAGCTCAGTTGGTAGAGCATGGTGCTTGCAACGCCAGGATTGTGGGTTCGATTCCCACGGGGGGCCAGTATGAAAAATGTATGCACTCACTAACTGGATAAGAGCGTCTGCTGAATGACTAAAATGTACTATACTTTGTTTATGTCAACAAAGCCCTGCAGTTTGTTACATGCATTAAAATAACTACCCTGCTTGGTAGCCTGGATTCCATCCAGATTGAGCCCCTCCCCTGTCTGGCTCAACCAATCTAGATGTCAATAGACATTTGCCAGTCAGGATGCATAGCTTCATTCTCCTTGCTGAAGCTGTTAGGACTGGGTCATATGAAATGGCCTATTCTTTGATTGCTAGCGGAGCCTGGATGGAGCAGATCTGTCAGAAGAAGTGGACCTTCATGCAGGAAGCAGCCAAGGTGGGCTGCTCTGAGGTCATGATGGTGTTGCTAAGGCACGGAGGTCGGGTTAACCGTTGGGTGTTGCCATATCCACATACTAGACCTTCTTCACTATGGTATGTAACCAGTGAGGTAAAATCAGCTCAGAATGTTAATGTATCTATCTAGTCATAGGTTCTGTGAATTTGCAGAGCTTGCTTGTAAACTTGTCTCATGTACTGTATTCTCTCAGCTGCTGTGACTTTGTTTCTACATATCATATAAGGAAACAGAGTAAATTCCCAGGCTTTAAATGGGGAGAGTGTTCTGACAGATGCAGTTGGTTCAGGAAACCCAGACTGTATCGAACTTCTCTTAAAGAATGGAGCCAACCCTAATCTACCCAGTTTGACTGGACAACTACTGATCCACAAGGCAGGATTTAAGGGTCACTATGAGGGAGCACATTTTACTAGACGGTCTTATCCAGAGCAATTAGGGTTAAGTGCCTTGCTCAAGGGCACATCAACAGACTTTTCACCTAGTCGGCTCAGGGATTAGAACCAGCGACCTTTCAGTTACTGGCACAATGCTCTTAACCACTAAGCTACCTGCCGCCCCAAAATCTGCCTTAACACAGTTCATAGACATTCGGCCAGGCCTCACAGGTGTTGAATGACATGTCCATCTCCACCAAATGTTTTTCATTTCTCACCCTCAGTGCCTTGAAGATGTTGATACCCCTTACCACCAGAAAGGCTATCAAACTCATTGGCCAAAGCCCGATTCACTCTGCAGTTGATGGCAACCATTCTGATTGTATGGAACTACTCATAGAAAACAGCTTTGTACGTCAACGTCCTCCTGACCCCACGCCTCTCAGACAAGTACATGGACATGAGAAGAAGCACATTATACTTTGCTGTCTCCAACAGGGACATCCCATGCATCGAAATGTTGCTGAACGCAGGAGCCAAACTTGACCTGGACCCTCTATGCTGCCTCCTGGTGGCGGTGAGAGCTGGGAGGTATGAGATTGTGAAGCTGCTTCTGGCCAGACAGGCAGACGTCAATTGTTACTTCACAGTGGTCAGTAACACAGTGTTTCCCCCGGCTCTGCAGTACTGCCTGCGGGACGAGATGATGTGTCTGCTGCTCAACAATGGGTATGACGCTGAAAGGTGCTTCACTTGTAACCATGACGACAGCTTGAGTATGAAATGTGTAGAGGAAAAAGGTCTTCCAGTGAGTTGTCAATCTTCTTTTGCATTATTTCCATTGCGGGA
This sequence comes from Coregonus clupeaformis, assembly GCF_020615455.1. Lineage (NCBI taxonomy): Eukaryota > Metazoa > Chordata > Actinopteri > Salmoniformes > Salmonidae > Coregonus > Coregonus clupeaformis. Next base: position 368,376 of record NW_025533528.1, on the reverse strand, counting down.
TGTTTATTAAGCTTCTCTCGACTGAGTGACAAACAAAATAGTTTCCAATCTTGCCTGTCCTTTATGCAGTTTTGTGAATTCATGAGTCTCTCATGCCTCATGCACCTGTCTGGGTGTGTGGTGCGCATTCTTCTGCACTATGTTAGTCACGTGCATATCTGTTCACAATTCAAACTCAATCTGGAGAAGCAGAAAGAATGGCCTGACATATGTGACGTTCTGGGTAAGATTATATACTGGATAGACTATATGTTCAAATACAATAATGTAACTATTCTAAATGCACCATTTACATGGAGTATATCACATCAAAATGTTTACTTTTCTCTTTATTCCCTTTCACCTAGGGAACCCTGATCACTCAAGCACCTGTGCAGACTGGAGATCAGGAAGCAGCTGACCTTAAAAAGACTGAATGACCCCATGATCAGGGTCAGATTAATGCAGGGGTTTACCGGGGCTGAAGCACCTGGGCCCAGGCCCGTGGGGGGCCCAAGAGGCAGCAAAAATATATATAAAAAAGACACACAAAAAGTCACACAAAAAAATTAAGGAAATATATACAGTATACATTATATATGTAGTATATATTTAGTCTATTTTTACTGCAACATTCAACCACAGGAGGACTCAGGAGCCCGCTCTCAATGAGTGTAGACAGCCTGCTGCTGCCTGCTGCCGCTCGGCTAATTATCAGAAGGGGGAGGAGTGGAGATAGGGGGCCCACATGGGTAACTGCGGGGCACTGCCTTAATTGGGTAACTGATTAATAAAACAAATTTAAATAAACTGCATAATAAATAAATATGACTGGTCAATTGTGTCAGTCAGGGGCCCAAGAGACAAAAAACAACAACATTATTCTTTTAATTTTTTTATCCAACCACAGGAGTCCACTCTCAATGTTCAAAATACACCAGAGAGCATAATTTAGCCACGGAGGATCAATAGTTTCAAAAAAATAACTGTGGATTAAGTTTCAACACAAGCACATACAGGTTGCAAAAAAAACCCACCAACATAAAGCGTCTTGAACGGGTGTTAGGCCACCACGAGCTGGCAGAAAAGCTTCAATGTGCCTTGGCATAGATTCTACAAGTGGACCTAAACCATGCCAGGAAAATGCTTTGTATCCCTCATTTACTGAAGTGTTTCCCTTATTTTGGCAGTTGCCGGTATGTCTACAGTCGGGAAGGCCGCAGTTGTTTCCCGCTGCTTTGTGGCCATAGACATATAAACTATAGAAGGGTTTTGGAACCTCTTACCCTGGCAATTTGACTGTTAATAAACTCATGGGTATGCTAACAATAGCTGCCGGTCCTAACTTGAATGGGAACTGCCATCTATGGATTATATTTCTATGGTTGGTTGCGGATGTAGGTATGCCTTTTGCAGATTTCAAAATACAATCGCGTAAAAACATACAGTTTGCCTACTGCTGAAAATAGAAGATTAAACTGTCCGTAGAACCAATAGAAACAATTTATTCTCAACAACTCCCAATTTTTGGCAAACAGCAGCCTTGTTTTTCAAGGTAACTCTTCTTGAGATAGGCTATGCCATGACGAGTGCATCAGCCATCACCGTGAGTAGCCTATGGCTTCATCTTCATCATTAGGTGAGTCAGTGTGCCACTGGAAATATTTTTAGTAGCTTACTGTAACCTATATAATATATATACAGTGGGTAGAACAAGTATTTGATACACTGCCGATTTGCAGGTTTTCCTACTTACAAAGCATGTAGAGGTCTGTAATTTTTATCATAGGTACACTTCAACTGTGAGAGACGGAATCTAAAACAAAAATCCAGAAAATCACATTGTATGATTTTTAAGTAATGAATTTGCATTTTATTGCATGACATAAGTATTTGATCACCTACCAACCAGTAAGAATTCCGGCTCTCACAGACCTGTTAGTTTTTCTTTAAGAAGCCCTCCTGTTCTCCACTCATTACCTGTATTAACTGCACCTGTTCGAACTCGTTACCTGTATAAAAGACACCTGTCCACACACTCAATCAGACTCCAACCTCTCCACAATGGCCAAGACCAGAGAGCTGTGTAAGGACATCAGGGATAAAATTGTAGACCTGCACAAGGCTGGGATGGGCTACAGGACAATAGGCAAGCAGCTTGGTGAGAAGGCAACAACTGTTGGCGCAATTATTAGAAAATGGAAGAAGTTCAAGATGACGGTCAATCACCCTCGGTCTGGTGCTCCATGCAAGATCTCACCTCGTGGGGCATCAATGATCATGAGGAAGGTGAGGGATCAGCCCAGAACTACACGGCAGGACCTGGTCAATGACCTGAAGAGAACTGGGACCACAGTCTCAAAGAAAACCATTAGTAACACACTACGCCGTCATGGATTAAAATCCTGCAGCGCACGCAAGGTCCCCCCTGCTCAAGCCAGCGCATGTCCAGGCCCGTCTGAAGTTTGCCAATGACCATCTGGATGATCCAGAGGAGGAATGGGAGAAGGTAATGTGGTCTGATGAGACAAAAATATAGCTTTTTGGTCTAAACTCCACTCGCCGTGTTTGGAGGAAGAAGAAGGATGAGTACAACCCCAAGAACACCATCCCAACCGTGAAGCATGGAGGTGGAAACATCATTCTTTGGGGATGCTTTTCTGCAAAGGGGACAGGACGACTGCACCGTATTGAGGGGAGGATGGATGGGGCCATGTATCGCGAGATCTTGGTCAACAACCTCCTTCCCTCAGTAAGAGCATTGAAGATGGGTCGTGGCTGGGTCTTCCAGCATAACAACGACCCGAAACACACAGCCAGGGCAACTAAGGAGTGGCTCCGTAAGAAGCATCTCAAGGTCCTGGAGTGGCCTAGCCAGTCTCCAGACCTAAACCCAATAGAAAATCTTTGGAGGGAGCTGAAAGTCCGTATTGCCCATTGACAGCCCCGAAACCTGAAGGATCTGGAGAAGGTCTGTATGGAGGAGTGGGCCAAAATCCCTGCTGCAGTGTGTGCAAACCTGGTCAAGACCTACAGGAAACGTATGATCTCTGTAATTGCAAACAAAGGTTTCTGTACCAAATATTAAGTTCTGCTTTTCTGATGTATCAAATACTTATGTCATGCAATAAAATGCAAATTCATTACTTAAAAATCATACAATGTGATTTTCTGGATTTTTGTTTTAGATTCCGTCTCTCACAGTTGAAGTGTACCTATGATAAAAATTACAGACCTCTACATGCTTTGTAAGTAGGAAAACCTGCAAAATCGGCAGTGTATCAAATACTTGTTCTCCCCACTGTATTTATATCCTCCTAATATTGTACAATCTGTATGTCACTTCATTGGCCTGGGCTATTGTTTGTTTGAATTCAAGACCACAGCCCCGGGGGCTATGATTTCTTAATCCGGCCCTGCCCATGATCATGAGCTGTGACCTTTTCCCTCCCAGACTGAAGAGCTACTTGATGAATGATCTGTATGGCCAAAGTGTTGGCCATGCAGGGAGAAGAGACAACTGTGAACTACCAACCATGCAACCTTACTGACTATGCAGCTTGTATATGTTTGAATTGTTGAGCATATTATACATTTCTGTTTGTTGGGGGGATTGGATAAAGTCTTCTCCTGTCTCTTTTTGAGCAAAATATGAGTCAAAAAGTAATGGATGTTTGATCAAGGAATTGATGATAAAGGAACAGCTCTAGCAGTTCTGGTGCAGCTTCTGAGAGATCCTATTTAGTTTCAGCACAATAGTCTTGAATCATCTTTGCGTCCCGGAAAAACAACAACACTAGATGTCTTTCTACATTTTAATCACATGTTAACACTACCCAGCAGGGAGCTCTTCAAGCCCCTTTGATTGTCTGCCAGAGAAAATGTATCTTCCCTGAACAATTCTCTTCTTACAAGGCTAATGTTTGCCATCTGTTATTAAAACATTGCTGACTCTTTCCACACTGGTTGACATTATGGACAATTAGTGTACATAAGACACAACATTTGGATGTTGTGGTATGGCCTGCATGCTAAACACACAACTTCAACGGGAGCAGGTGACACCTAAAAATAGCCTTAGTCGAATGTGTGTGTGTGTGTGTGTGTGTGTTATGTTGGTAGAGAGGGGATTCAGTTCAGGCATGGCACAAATTACACTCTACAATCTCTGGACCGGGTAGGACCTGTGATTTCAACAGAACTAGATTTCACAGGTGAGAACTGAAATCTGCCTGACCGGTGAATAGGAAAATATATCTAATAAAACAGAAAATTATGTTTAGATGTTTCTGGAGTCAATTACCTTTGCACACCTAAAGGTTTGGAGCACAGCGATAGTAGGCCACATGCTAACATTGCTATTTCCTCTGAAGCTATGGATCCTGACGACATGGATGAAGATCGACTGCTTGATTACGCTATTCAGATGAGCATTCAAGAGTCATGCCCAAAATTATTATTAGCACCTTTAGAGAGGTAATGCATGATACGAGTTCACTTCTGAAAATACTCAATTTCCTAGGCTACTTTTGCATTTTGCTATATGCTGTCATTGTTGAGATCAAAATGACATGTACAATTATTAATATTATGCTTACTTAAATTATTTTCAAACACTTTCTAAACATGATCTCCTCTGCTTCGATATTCTCAGTGATGAACATCTGAAGATCATAAAGGCTATTGATCGAGGTAAATGCATGGTCACTGTCTGATTACTGAGATTGTCATTTTCACATTCAGGGTTTTATGGGTAACACTTTACTTGACACCCAGCATCATAACACGTTATGACATGGTCATAACCATGTCATAATAAGTCATAACAGCTGACAAAAATTGTCATAACACTGTCATGACCCATATATTTACACCTGTTGTGACATTGTGACGTCACGAGAGGCTACACAGCTTTCAGCGGGATTGCTCAAGTAGTGCAAGGAGACAAGGTTCAAACAAAACAAGGAATTTATTATAGGTCTTGGGAAATTAACGAAAATATAACAAAATTCTGTTCTCTTGTGGCTCTTTAAGGGTTAACAGTTCAGGGATGTCTCTTCCACATCCAAAATCATAATTCTCACTCGCTCAGATAACTTTTCCCCAGCCTTACTGTAGTCCACGTTGCAGCTAGTGGCCAACCCAGCAAACAGTCCTTCCAAATGTCTCTCACGTATTTCCACAGGTGCATATATCCAAAGGTGAGTATTTCCCAAAGGTAAGTATCTCCAAATCCTTATATTCCTCATGGAAGTGGACGATGCAGCACTCTTGTCCTCCAGAGAGCCCAGGTTGGAGACTGTGTCTCTTCCCTTCCCAAACCTTCAGCTCATCAGCTCCTCATTTGTTTCAGCTGCGTGGGAAGATTGGCCATAGAGGGGTGGAGTTCCCGACCATACCAGCAGATGGAGCCATAGCTGTCTGGGTTTGCAGCCACCTCAGGGGGATGTAACGTCCCTCCAGGACACAGCCTCTCGTGACATCACAACATATATTGCGTTATTTTATGGCTGGTTATGACACCTACATAAGAGTGTCAAAACCCACATTTCTTCAAACGTATTCCTTTTGTTTGTAGTCCCGTGTAGCTCAGTTGGTAGAGCATGGCGCTTGCAATGCCAGGGTTGTGGGTTCGATTCCCACGGGGGGCCAGTATGAAAATGTATGCACTCACTAACTGTATGTCGCTCTGGATAAGAGCGTCTGCTAAATGACAAAAATGTAAATGTTTGTTTCCTAAGTCATTTGTCGTTGTTGTAATGAATTCTTTACAGTCATGTTTCTTTCCATCATATTTTAAATCACTGTCATAAAGCATAATGACCATCCTGTGTCACTTTACTTGGACGAAGAAAAAACACTCTGACACTGTCAAAAAGCATTATGACCATCATAATCATATAAACCAGATAAGCCGATTGTCAGCCATCAGTCAAAAATAGTGTCTTGTCCTGCTCTCATCAGAAACAGAGGTTTGGGGTAGCTGACATTAATGATTTAGATTTTTGTCATTTAGCAGACGCTCTTATCCAGAGCGACTTACAGGAGCAATTAGGGTTAAGTGCCTTGCTCAAGGGCACATCGACAGATTTTTCACCTAGTTGGCCTTGGGGATTAGAACCAGCGACCTTTCGATTACTGGCACTACGCTCTTAACCACTAAGCTACCTACCGCCGATGTGTGCACAATTACAATAACAATTTAATATGATACCTTTCAGAAAATGGTATGTAACATAAACATACTGTTCACAAGTAGGCTATGGTGTAATGTAATGTTTTGCCTTGTGTGGTAGGTTTTGTGGGTTTTGACACTCTCATGTAGATGTCATAACCAGTCATAAAATAACGCAATATATGTCACAACAGGTCTAAATATATGTGTTATGACAGTGTTATGACCATATTATGGCAGGTTATGGCAAGTTATGTCAGCTGTTATGACATATGACATGGTTATGACCGTGTTATTATGCTGGGTGTCATGTAAAGTCTTATCGTTTTATGTAAATTATGAACCAGGTTGGATAGCCATTCTTCGCAAAATTATATTACATTGGCCCACTAAATGAATACACAGCCAACGCAAAGCAAACCATGGCTTTGTATCTCACACTACTGATGTACTGTATACAAACAAACTTTGCAATGAAAATGCATAAATCCCACATGCGACCCGTGATAAGACTAATTAATAATGACAAAGTCCTCTGTAGCTCAATTGGTAGAGCATGGCGCTTGTAACGCCAGGGTAGTGGGTTCGATCCCCGGGACTACCCATACGTAACAATGTTACATGACTGTAAGTCGCTTTGGATAAAAGCGTCTGCTAAATGGCATATTATTATTATTAAAGTGTTTATCTGACTGCATAACGATGATTTAGCAATATGCAAGCAGGACTATTGATGAGTTACAGTAATAAGCTATCAAGAAATATCTGAGAATTGAATACTTTATGCAAGTATTTCATATCATTGTAAAATGAATGATTACATTATACAAGGCATGAACATAAATTACAAGGCATTAATGGCATTAACAAAGCATTCATAATCTGGACATCATCAGAGAGGGAGAGAGAGACAAGGAAACCATGGCTTGTGCCAAGGCCCATAGATCATGGGAGAGAGAGAGTGTCAATATCACCTCTACTATCCAGAGGTGTGATAGTACGTGGGATGGTAAGAGCAAACAGATAATTCAGCATTCCTGAGAAACACAAAATAATCATTGCATACAGTTGAGAAGATTCATTTTGGGGGCTGGGCCGGCTCTACACCATTTTATGTGGCTTAGATGAATCATGTCCAATTACTTGACAACAGAAAACTGCTAGGAATCTGTAGACTGATATTGAATGACTGAATAACTGATACTTCATCATAAGACACTAGTGCTCCTGTGAAAAGTAATCATTATTTCTGGTACATTCTCCACCTAGGTGACATACTCGCCCTCCAAGAGCTGTCAGAATTTCAAGCAGGCTTCAGTAAGGCAGATGACAGGGGCTGGTACCCTCTGCACAAGGCAGCTGTCCAACCTCTGGTGAAGATGCTGGAGATAGTGTTGTATGGTAGGCTATTACAGAGTAATCACCTCATGGGCTGCATATCTGGACACGTACTGCATATCTCATAAATCTGCTGGCATGGATGTGGACATTTACTGATTTATGGGCCACATGACTTGTTTGGTTTTGTTGGACGTGCCCCTTGTATGTGATAACTGGAACTGGTTCGTGATCTTTTGGGTTGTGTCCAACAGCGTCTTTTAGGTTGTCCCTGGAGGGGAAGACAATGGAGGGAGAAACACTGCTAACTCTAGCAGCTATGGCTGATCTGGTGGACTATGTGAAGATGCTACTTGAACATGGAGCGTCTCCACATAACACCAACAGCAAGAAAGAAACCCCTCTACTGCTAGGTATTAGTGAAAGGTATAATGTCTGTGTTCTTGGCATCCTTGTTGTCACAACAAGTACCATTGTTGAAATGACTCCTACCATATTGTTCCCCTGATATTCAACAGTTGTTGTGATTTCTCCCGGTCAGCTGTTAGATTTGGGTCGTATGAAATGGCATCTGCCCTGATCACGAGAGGAGCCTGTGTGGAGCAGGTCTGTCTGAAGCAGTCGACTGCCCTGCACAAGGCCGCAAAGGTAGGCTGCTCTGATATCATGGAGCTGTTGTTGGAACATTGAGGCCAGGTCAATGAGATAGATCAAGACGGCGTGACTCCAATGGCCATTGCAGCAGAGCACGCCCACTCAGAGGTTCTAGAGATCTTTATTCACAATGGTGAGTAGGTAAAAGCACGATAGCTCCAGTTTGCCCTCTGATAGGCTAGAGCTAGATATAACTTTCAACATATTGCATAAACCAACCCAAACACAGAGTCATATATATAGAGAGTTGGGCCAATGCGGTTTCTGTCGAATGTTCCGAGAGCGCCACTTTCTCCTCCATAGCCGTTGCTAAGTGATAATTGATGCTTCCGCATTGTGAAGATGTCCAGTGAAAGCAGATATGCAATTTTATTAACACCAAAACACAGTACCGACTTGGATACACATTATCCCAAATGCTAATCAATAAAAACTTCTGTTAAATTCGCTGCTCTGTTTTACTTGTTTACAGCAAAACAGGGAATTGTTGGAGGCACTCTCGTATTGTTACGTCACCAAAATGTTGAGAATAAAGGCACTAACATGGCGTCCGCTCTAAAAACCTGGCCAATCTCTCTTAATATATGGCTCTGCCCAAACCCTTCAGACACTTGAGGTGCGTTTAGACAAGCAGCCCAATTCTGATATTTTTTTCACTAATTGGTATTTTGATCAATCAGATATGCTTGAAAAATATCTGATGTGAAAAGATCTGATGTGATTGGTCAAAAGACCAGTTAGTGGAAAGAATATCAGAATTGGGCTAATTGTGTGAACGCAGCCAAATGCCTATTGGGTGATTTGGGACATTGGGAGAATCTCAATTGAATTTCCTTGATTTCTCATGTCCCCTCTCCTTCGCCTTCTCAAAACCCATTGGACAGAGGGGAGGGACATCTGACCTTTTCATCCAATGGGTTTTGAGGTGGTGAGGAGAGAGGACGCGACAAATTAAGGAAATTCAATTGAGATTCTCCCATTGTCTGAGAAATTACAATAAGCAGAAGCTGGATTTCCTCTCCCTACAACTAGGTGGCGATGTGAATGCACAGGCGCCCAATGGGGACAGTGTGCTGTATGATGCGGCACAATCTGGGAATCCAGACTGTATAGACCTACTTCTGCGACATGGAGCCAACCCCAATGTACCTAGCCTGTGCTCAGAGCTACCCATTCATCGAGCAGCATATGAGGGCCATTACCTGTGAGTACAACCTGTAAGTACTCTAACCTAGAGTCCAGAGGAGGCTGATGGGAGGAGCTATAGGAGGACAGGCTCATTTTAATGGCTGGAATGGAATAAATGGGACGGTATCAAACATATCAAGCATATCAAGCATATGGAAACCATTCCAGCCATTACAATGAGCCCGTCCTCCTATAGCTCCTCCCACCAGCCTCCTCTGCAAGAGTCCATTGTTTATCTTTAAAATAAAGAAGTGCAGAATGTAGTTCTAAGGAGAACTACTTTACTGATCGGAGTTAACTTTTCTCTATCAGGGCACTGACAATTTTTATTCTGATAACCACTAGAAGGGCAATCAGACTTTCAGGCCAGAGTCCCGTTCACTCTGCAGTCGACAGAGGCCATGTACAATGCCTGGAGCTACTCGTGGAAAAGGGCTTTGATGTCAACTCTCTCCTAGACTTTCACATCTCTGAAGACTACGGAGACATGAGAAAAAGTGCATTGTACTTTACTGTCTCTAATGGAGACGTGACCTGCACTGAAAGGCCGCTGAACGCAGGAGCCAAACCTGACCTGGACCCTCTATGCTGCCTCCTGGTGGCGGTGAGAGATGTGCGGTATGAGATTGTGAAGCTGCTTTTGTCCAGACAGGCAGACATCAATTGTTACTTTGCCGTGATGAGTGACACAGTGTTTCCCATGGCTCTGCAGTACTGCCTGCGGGACGAAATGATGATGCGTCTGCTGCTCAACAACGGCTATGACGCAGATAAATGTTTCTGCTGTAACCATGACAGCACCTGGGATGACCTGAGTGATCAGACTGATTCCGATTATCAAGAACAAGTTTCTGTGAGTTATAATTTGAAATCCAGAAACTTTCATAAAATCCACACATTAACGATTGTAATAAATGCCCTAACAAATCTATTTTGTCATCCCTGTCATCCAGTTCTGTCATTTCATCAGCGTTTCCTGGCTGGTGCACTTGGCTGGGAGAGCTGTGTGGATCCTTCTGGACTACGTCAGTCACATGCCTCTCTGTCCAAAGCTGAGACAGATCCTGGAGAAGCACAAAGAGTGGCCTCAGATCTGCTGCATATTAGGTGAGTAGTTTGATTAAATTCAAAGGAAAAAACAAGATAAATGTGTAGGCAATGCAATGGCCATGAGTAGGGGGACATGACCCACTAAAAACACAGACTACCCTTGCTCCTGAACCTGAAACGTCTCTTCTGTCTTACTTCTCTGACCAAGCGAAACCCCGTTCACTGACACATCTGTGCAGACTGGTGATCAGGAAACAGATGACTTCAAAGAGACTGGGGCATCCAAACATCAGGGACTCTGCCCTCTTCCCACCCAGACTGAAGGAATACCTATTCTACAAAGAACATGATTTGTATGGCAAAATGATATGTATGGACAAGTGAAAGTCTGTTGTGTTTCATGGTTAGGGTGAGGCACACTGAAATTGTTCACTTAAGGAAGGAGGGATGATGGTTCTTATGGTAAATGAGGGCATTTACTTGGATTCAGAATAAGAATATGTGCATTTATTTTATTTAGAAAGAGACTAGACCACTTAACTATGAGAAGAAATGTTCTGTATTCATAAACCCGTCTTAGACGTATACATTCATTTTGCAAAATCGTTTTTCAATAATTTATTTATTTTCATTTACTGTTTGGCTTTGCTTTTATAGTGAATCCAATGCATGGCAAGAAGAGTCATTACATGTTGCTGTTTTTTATTTTTTACTTCTGTTATATTGTTAGTACTGAAACTGACACCTGTCTAGATGTTGGCTATGTAATCAAATATTTTGATTATCAAAACATTGAGGTTTATACTGATTACTGACTCCACTTGATAGCTGCATGGAACACCACAACACTTCAGGAGTGAAGTGGAATGACCTGCATTCCTTAAGTGACAGATAATGAAAGCAGGTCAACTCTAATTATAACCATATATTGCCTGGAGGGCAAACAACAAACATGCACTCTATCCTGATAATGGCAGACCTCTGACTTCCATGTGACAAAATGATACCAAGTTACCACCAGAAATGATTTTATATGGATTGAAAATGCAAAATACAAAACAGGAGCCATTGAGTAGGTAGCATACTTCAAACAGTCAATGGACTTCCTGAGAGTTTCTTAGACGTTTCACTGTCCACCCCAATATGTTGTAATCTTCCACTAGAGGGCAACGTTAGTATTTATGCTATACACCTATGCTCACTAGTATGCGGAACCCATGGAACTGTCTGGGGGGAATTTGGGACCTTGCTCAATCTACTCAACATTGGTAATGGCCTGGTCTTGTTTGGGTAGTCACTGGCATAGATATTAGATAATTGTCTGTAGGCTATTATATCATATTACAATATGTACTGCTTAATGTTCTTTTCCATTTGATTCAAATGTATCATATGCACCTTCATACCATTTGTAGTTACCAATTGTGCTGAATGATTTTAGTTCAGCACCGGAGAATATTGCTACTACATAATTTCCTAGTGAATGGCAGGTACATAACATTACATAAAATTACATAAAAATACATACCAACACATGTCTGGGCTCAGGAGTCATCCATAATTGGTTGAGATAAATTGGTGAACTAGAGATTAGTAACTTAGACCCTTTCCATTTTCACATGGACACAGAGGTGCTGAAGGACAAAGGCTAAGCCATACTAAGTCAGGTTATGAGTCATATTTACATTAGACTTAAAATAATGAAGGAGTCCAATTATGTCACTTAAACTAGCACACTACAGCCACATTACATTTACATTTACGTCATTTAGCAGACGCTCTTATCCAGAGCGACTTACAAATTGGTGCATTCACCTTATGACAGCCAGTGGGACAACCACTTTACAATTTAGTTTTTATATTTTTCAAATTTTGTAATTTTTAGAGTATACTTTTAAAGCCACATGACATCATCTTACTCCTAATGAAAGCTTGTTAGGAGAGCTCCATGGTAATTGACCACTATGGTTACTGTTACCTCTTGCATTGACAACAGGACAACACACCAGGGTCATTCTTGAATTGTGGTGGCATTTGGGCATTGCATTTAAAAAATTAAAATAAAAACCTGGATTGTTTTATTTATTTAAATGTATTTTGGTATATCTTCCCATATTTTACCATTATGATAACACTGTGCCACCAGAAGTAGTAGTAACACCAATGGCAGTAACACCAATGACACATTGATGATTTTCTTAAATGGAGGCCACAGTTGATCTAAAATAATTAACCCTTTAAAGAATAATTTACTAAAGTGATGTGATTAATCACTTTGCTCACAATGTCATTTGCTCACAATGTAACACCAAAGACACTTTGTATTAGACACACCAAATTATCAATGGATTCCTCAAATTTATGACATACTAAAAGGGTGTGATTAGCTAATAACTTTCGTTAACATAGACCCCCTCCCCCGATAACAGTTTGCCACTGGAGAGAATGCTTAAGATCCTTGTATATCATTGTAATGAGTGATTTTCAATTACACAAAACATAGGGACACATTATACTTTTAAACAAAATAGTTACTTAAATAGCCTTCTTTTCCCCCCCTCAGCTTTAATATTGCAGATAGATTGTGGGTTCTATCAATGTAATTGTTTGCATCATTTCTAATCCCCTTTATTATAGAAATATATTTATACTGAACAAAAATATAAATGCAACATGTAAAGTGTTGGTCCATGTTTCATGAGCTGAAATAAAATATCCCTGAAAATATCCCATTTGCACAAAAAGCTTATTTCTCTAAATTTTTGAATCCCTGTTAGTGAGCATTTCTCCTTTGCCAAGATATTCCATCCACCTGACAGGTGTGGCATATCAAGAAGCTGATTAAAGAGCATGATAATTACACAAGTGCATCTTGTTCTGGGGACAATAAAAGGCCACTCTAAAATGTGCAGTTTTGTCGCAGAACACTATGCCACAGATGTCTCAAGTTTTGAGGGAGCGTGCAATTGGCATGCTGACTGTAGGAATGCCCATCAGAGTTGTTGCCAGATAATGTTATGTTAATTTCTCTACCATAAGCCACCTCCAAGTCGTTTTAGAGAATTTGGCAGTACGTCCAACCGACCCTCACAACTGCAGACCACGCCAGCCCAGGACCTCCACATCCGAGTTCTTCACCTACAGCATCGTCGGAGGCCCTTCTGTGGGGAAAAACTAATTCTGATTGGCTGGGCCTTGCTCCGAAGTGTGTGGGCCTGGCTCCTAAGTGGGTGGGCCTATGTCCTCCCAGGCCCACCCATGGCTGCACCCCTGCCCAGTCATGTGAAATCCATAGATTAGGGCCTCATTTATTTATTTCAGTTGACTGACTTTCTTATATGAACTGTAACTCAGTAAAATCATTGAAATTGTTGCATGTTGCGTTTATATTTTTGGTCAGTATATATTTTCCTTCTTCATTATTTTCCCTTAACCCTACCATCCCTCCCCCAATCAGAGTAAACTAATTGACAACAAGACTTCTATTTCCATCTTATACATACTATAAATATTTTACGGACATGGGACATTTTACACTAGTTATAGTATCTTTTTTAATCCCACCCTTCAGCTATTATTATATTATCGATCAATTGACTATGGCTTTTGAAGTCACCCAGCAGTGCTATTTGCAGAGTTAGTTTTAGGTAAATGTCGTGATTTGACAAGTTAAATATTGGCAGTACCAAAAAAAAGTGATCTAATGATTCTGTCTCTTTACAGCAAAATCTGCAGAGCTGGGATAATTGTATCCCCAATATACATAATATTCGATTGGTTTCAATTTTTTTAAATAATAATTTAAATAGGTAACACTGAATTTTAAGGGGTCCTTATTACAGTGTAATTACATATGTCAATGTGTTGTAGGTTAAAAACTTCAACACAAGAGAGAGAAAGTAAGTTTTCCATGCAATTTGTTTTGCTTTTTTAGATACATGAATTCTGCTGGACAATTTATCATAGGTAGTTAGCTAGTGTTTGCTAGCTAGCTAGCCTAGTGTTGGCTAGCTAGCTAACATTAGCTAGCTAGCTAGCAAACTTTAGCTGGCATTTTTGTTGGGCCTACCGACTAGGCTAACTAGCTAGTTACCATCTACAGAATAGACTTTCCATGGACTCCGTTTATTTATTTTCTATTAGCTAGCACGCTAGCTAGTTTTCTAACCTTGACTAGCTAGCTAGCAAATATGCCATGGTCACTACTCGCTAGCTAACTAGCTAGCTAGCTAATGTTAGCTGGGCTCAATGGTCTTATCTTCCCTGAACCTTGTTCTCAGGGTATCCGTTACCCAAGGGTATTACGTGAGACCCAGCATGTCAACTTTAGCTAGCTAGCTACTTACTTGTGTCAACACACTATAGCTGTGTTCGAATACCCATACTAACATACTGTATAATACATACTTAATGAGTATATACTATATACTATTCGTTGGTTTTAGTGTACTGTAAACAAACCGTATCCTTTCAGTTGAGTGTACTAGCGCTTCGCCTGTCTACCGGAAGTTGATGCTGTTGCTATGCAACATCTTGCTAGCTTCTTATCATAACAAATTACTAGTTAGACATCTTACGACTTCATTAACAATATCCATTGAGAACGCACAACAATAAACGTTGGGTAATTAGTTAGATAGCATATAGTTAATATACTGGCAAGTTCGATGTATTAGCAGCCAAGTAATGTTAGGTAGCTAGCTAACACACCGGTACATACAAGCAACTGCTGTAATGATATGCTATACGGTTCGTAAGGGTAGCGTAGCTAACTAATTGTCAGTCAACATAACGTGTAACGTAACTTATTTGAAAAGTAATTACTTCATTACATTGCTCAACATTTTCTTAACATTTGTCATAATTAGTTAAAGCAATGAATTTGTATCCTCTCTTGTCGGACTTCAGCTGCATATTTTCCGCCATTTTCTTCAAATCTGAAAATGTTGTGAAGCCACGCCCATTTTCTAAATAATTACTTTATGGGCCCTAAAAGAACGGAAATAGTGTCCACTGCTTGTATGCTTTGTATTTTGGCGAATGTAGTACAACATCCAGGAACTTTTGGCATACTAACTATATCCATACACATACTCAATTTGCATCACAAATAGTATGCTTAGTACGGTTAGTATGAGTTTTCAAACACAGCTTATGAGTAACTTTAGTTCCTTTTCAATGTAGCTAAACACGAACTAACATATTAGTGTTAGCAAGCACTATTATTGCTAGCTGGATAACACAACAACTAGCTAGGTAGCTAACTAGGCCTGGCTAGCTATATGCCTAAACTATAGAAATCATGATGATGATAACTAGGGGTAATGTAGAGTGTCTATGCTAAATTGTCATACATTCTTCTTCTCTACCACATATTCACACAAGGTCTCTGACTCCAGTATGGGAAAATTCTTACAAAAAAGAAAAAGATGAAGACAGAGTTGTCGATTTCCATTGTTAACGGGAAGAAAAAGATAATTCAATTTTTCTAAATGAGCTATCTAGGCTAATCACCCTACTTTAGGCTGCAGATTTGAGTCACCACTAGAATAGTTATTTTTATGTTATTGAGTAGGCCTATATCTTTGTTTAATCTAATGAATCTAATTATTAATCTAACAATACCAATCCTTATTATTTTGTAAGAAATGTAAGGTCTTTTACATTGCAATAAAGTTGACTAAAGTAGACTGTAAATTGACTTACTGAAATTCAGTCACCGTGTCCCTCAATTGTTCGCGGATGATGTGTCTCCACCAGGGCAGCTCACAGTAAGGGTCTGGTCTGGGCGGGTCCTCGTCATCTTTTGGTCAGACAGGAATTTCCCTCACGCTTCATAAAATGTGCCACCGTATTTCCTTGCAGACCTTCACTGGAATGCTTCGCAGGCATAATCAATCATCGTTCGCTGATGCCAAATTGTCGTGGAAATTACCACCAGAGACACCTGAAGTCAATATTAAATGTATAATTCTTTATTATCAGCTAACTGGAGAGGTTCCAACCAACTCAATGCATCATAGTACACATGCGGTCAGGAGCTCCGCCAGGGCAGTCCCGTTAGTTCTCTTATATACTGCTTACACAGACAAGTTATTTGCATGATTTAGCTTATTCATTCTTCATAATTAATTCATCATCAACGTTTGGTTCATGTCTGTGACCGACCAATACCTCACAAGACCTCTTCTCTCCAAGCTGAGACCTTGAAACTGGGCGTACTGCCAAATTGCAGATACTGATAGAGAGGATTCCTCCCAGGCACAATCAATCAGTCACTTGCATGAACCCAGTCGAATTGGTTATTAGAAAAGCACAAATATAACATTTTCCTTCACAAGCTCATCTTTTGTTTGTAGGTATTTTCACTTGGTAATGAATAATAAGTAATTATATAGAAATGACTCATAGGTACCTATAAAGTTAAACTTCAATTTAAATATATGTAGCTAAATTTAGATTTTAGCAGACACTCTTATGCAGAGCGACATACAGTTAGGGAATGCATACATTTTCATACTGCACCCCCGTGGGAAACGAACCCACAACCCTGGCGTTGCAAGCGCCATGCTCTACCAACTGAGCTACAGGGGACTACAGGGGACTCCTGTGTAACAACTAATGACAACCTTTTACTTATGCAGATATTACAGATATGAACTCTGTGGTGTATTGGTGTGATTATTTTCTCACTTGGATGCCACTTTCAGATGCTGACGATGAGATTGTCAGAATGGGTAATGTACTTTGTAGGTACACAATAATTACAGCTACACCAATATACACTTCATTTTAACTAGCTAAATCCTGTGTAACACCTAGTAATTTAATTGTACTTACGCAGCTATTACATGTACTCTGTGGTGTTTATTTTCTCACTTGGATGGTGCCTTAAAATAAGGGCCAGGTAGTCAGGATGGGTAATGTACTATATAAGTACACATTAATTACAAGTAAGTACCCCTCAATATACACTTAATTTTAAGTAGCTAAATCCTGTGTAACACCTAGTAATTACATTGTACTTATGAAGATATTACATGTAATCTGTGGTGTACTTATGCGTTTATACTCTTACTTGGATGGCAAGGAGGTTCAGGTTGTCATAATGGGTAACGTACTCATGAATTATACGTAAAAAAATACATAATTTAACATTGACATAATTAAACCTTTTACTGCAGTGGGAAAAAATAAGGGTTGCACAGAGTGTTTCGGGGTAGTCTTAAACAAATCTACTTCAGAAAACATTATACACCTCACACACATGGTTATGGGCTTAAAAAAAATAAGACACCTTTAACATGTGTCGTATAAATATTTGACTCAAAAGTAGTCAACTCAAAAATATCTCTCAAGAGGCTGGAGCTTGTGAATCCATAAATTAGACTTTATTATTTGCATAACAAAGCTGAGCCACTCCATGGAACGGCTGTCTCCCTTTGGCTTAGAGCTCCCTTTTATACACAAATGCATAATCATGTTACATAGCATATACTGTCACTCCCCTTAGGGCAAATGATGAACTTATTTTAGTGCCACTCTACCCTTATCTTTCAACGTCCAGATGTCACATGTGGTTTACTCCAAAAGGCCATGGGCGCTTTTCCATATGAGGCCTGTTTCCCTAATCTCATTATATTGGTGGCAGACCCTTTCTTAAAAACAATACACATACATACATTAATGCATGTTTACACACTGTATTGGCTGTATTCCTTATTTGAGCATGCATCTGGATTACAAAATGTCAATCATGTTCACTATATTTTACCTTTGACATTTCCCAACATGATACATCATTTATTACCATACATGTCAGACATAGAGTTGAAATGTATTCCATTTAGAGTTTGCATCCCAATATTACACTTTATATACATCACATAAGACTGAACTATAACAAAACTGTTTGACATAGAAACACCGGATTTTCTGAAATAATGTTTATTAATTATGAATACCCTTCCTCCCATGAGGCCACTTGACTGCAGGAAAGGCCCACCAGATGCTCTTATCCAGAGCAACTAGGGTTAAGTGCCTTGCTCAAGGGCACATTGACAGTTTTTTCACCTAGTCAGCTCGGGGATACGAACCAGTGACCTTTCGGGTATTAGCCCAACTTTCTTAACCACTAGGTTACCTTGATGGCTACCTGCCGCCATCTGGGATGACACCCGTATGGTAGACCCAAGTCACACTTTTTGGGGGTGAGTGCTAGTGTTACCGGCCTCAGTCTGAGGTGCCCTGTAATAGTAAAAAGAATGGACACAAGTTTACGTCTGCAAAGTTCTGGCGCTTTCTTTATTCTGAAGAATGGTTTTTTTATCTTGTTCAATTGTCTATTTTCTTGTTCGTACTTTTAAAACATTCACATCAAACAAGCGCACACTTTAAATTACACAACATAAATGCACTTTACCTAAAGCATAATTCAAAAATGTTCCACAAATAACCTTGTCATACTGTATGATTTCACATGAAAACCAAAATGTATTTCACATTCATACAATAGAAACACTTATATATGAAGACAAAAATAACTGAATGTTTTTCTATATACCACTACCAATACAGAAAACTGAAAACAATACATTCAGCGTTAAGATAGTAGCACCTCCGTAAAATCGTCTCTCTCTCATGCACCCACACTGTCTGCACTAAAGGTCCACGCTCAAGACTGAGCGTGCGCGGCCAATTTACCAGCTCGTGAGTAAAATTTTACACAAAACCAATAACATGTAAAACGAACTCAGACATCCCTAACAAATGGATTCTTTATAAAATCTCCCAGACAAAATCCAGTACAAGTAAGCTACTCAGTAAACATTGTCTCTGTGACTTGTAAATCGTTTTTACCTCAGTTAGCATCAAGCTAACATATACTCACGCATTGTAACTCACGTTCTTCTCTCACTCAGTTCGACACAAAAACAACACAAAACCTTTCCTAACATGATAATACCTTGACAAAGTTGTTAAATAGCATGTTTTTACATGTTCTTTCGAGATTAGACAGTTTACTTCTGCAAAGTTCTGGCGCTTTCTTTATTATGAAGAATGGTGCGCGCGCTTGGCCAGAACTTGCTGTTTCTCCTACTACCACAGTTAAACAGCGCCATCTATTGGCCTGATGGACTACTAATGCTAAAGCATGTAGAAAATGCAATTTAGATTAATTAAGACAAATACATAAACAAATTGGTTTTAAAATAAAAATAAAGGGGTGTGGGTTTTTAGTGACTTTGTTTTCAACCCATTACACTAGCAACAACATTGAGTGGGATTTTGAAAAGTGCGCATTCACAGGTAGGTAATTAGAGCCTATTGAGCCTCTAACACCCAGCGCATCTGTCCACAAGAGATTCCAACTTTGTGACAGTTATTACTGAATCGGATGCAGCTGAGAAGAAACTAAACACTACATTTAGTGGAAACTTGCCCATTTGTAACAAGCATGGTAAGAAGCATTTATTGTTACACCTCTGTAATTTCAGACTGCAATTACCACCAGTTACATGTTTTTATTACAGTGTAACTATGTTTTATTACAATTAACTACAATACTTGTTACAGTGTAATTGCACACTGTAATAAGGACCCCTTACAATTAGTGTTACCAAATAGGTGGCGTTGTTTTGTGTATCAGTTCATAAACCATGTGCCATGAAATCGGCATATCAAAAACTATTTTGTATTCTGTATGGCCCAGCTGTACATTTTTTGGTCCTTAAATGGAACTGTTATACTTTTATTTATTTATCACAATTGTATTTTATTTACATTGTTATCTGTAATGAAGGGCCAACAAACAAGTTCCTTATATTCTCCCCCTTCTTTTTTTGTATTTTACCCCCTTTTTTTTTATCTTGTCTCATCGCTGCAACTCCCCAAAGTGCCTGGGAGAGGCGAAGTCATGCGTCCTCCGAAACATGACCCGCCTAACCTCGCTCCTTAACACCCGCCAGCTTAACCCGGAAGCCAGCCGCACCAATGGGTCGGAGGAAACACTGTTGAACTGGCGACTGGGGTCAGCACGCAGGCACCCGGCCCGCCACAAGGAGCCGCTAGAGCGCGATGAGCCAAGTAAAGCCCCACCGGCCAAACCCTCCCCTAACCTGGATGACGCTGGGCCAATTGTGCGCCGTCCTATGGGATTCTCGGCCACGGCCGATTCTGATACAGCCCAGGAATTAACCCGGGTCTGTAGTAACGCCGCTAGCACTGCGATGCAGTGCCTTAGACCGCTGCGCCACTCGGGAGGCCCCTGCTTCCTCAATTTTTGTGGTAATGCTGGTATCAGGTCGTGGATAGAGCAGGCATTTCCATATATTTTTGTCAGCTGCATGTGTGACATAAATCCACCAGTCCTATTTACGATATCATTAACCAAGATTATACCGTATATTTGAGTTTAACCATAATATTTGTTGTAATATTTGTCTTTTCTGGTGGATGAAACTGAAATTTCATTTTAAAATAACCAAAAATGAGAATTTGTAATCTGGATAAAGGGGAAAATGCAATTTTTTAACAAGGGGTGAGCCATTCTTACAAATCTGCTTGAGAAACCAGTTCGGATTTAGGTATAACTTTTGTATGATTTAATTTTGTCTGGCTTGCCGTTCCAAATAAAGTGGAATATGTTTCGCTCATATCATTAAAAAAAACAAGTAATTTGGTGTAGGCAGTGCCATAAGTAAATAGGTTAACTGGGATATGACTAAAGAATTAATCAGGGTGATTTTTCCACAACTAGGCAGGTGTTTACCTTTCTATGGTAGCAAGATCTTATCTATTTTTGCTAACTTTATATAAAAATGTATTGTAGTGACATAATTTCTTACGGGATATGAATACCGAGTATGTCCACTTCACCGTCAGACCATTGTATTGGTAAACTACAAGGTCATGTAAAAGTTTTATTTTTTTAGTGATCCAATACTTAATATGATACGCTTATCATAGTCCGGCTGTAATCCAGAGAGGTTATCTAGACCCTCTATGAGGTTGTGCAGGAATCCAGATTGCATATTTGAAAGAGAGCATGAGTCATTGGCATTCAATGACACCTTTATTTTTAAGCCCTGAATTTCTAGCCCCTTTATATTATTTTTGGATCTCATTTTAATAGCTTACATTTCCAGTAGATGGCCATAATAAAAAGATATGCCGAAAGTGGACAACCTTGACAGTTTAATACTTTCTGATAAATAGCCATTATTTACTATTTTACATTGTATAAGGGACTCTCCAAAATTAAAATAGGCATTTACAGTATACAGTGCATTCGAAAAGTATTCAGACCCCTTGACTTTTTCCACATTTTGTTACATTACAGCCTTATTCTAAAATTGAGTTTGGGGCAGGCCCTTTCCTGTTTCAGCATGAAAATGGCCCAGTGCACAAATCGAGGTCCATACAGAAATTGTTTATCGAGATCGGTGTGGAAGAACTTGACTGGCCTGCACAGAGCCCTGACCTCAACTCCATCGAACACCTTTGGGATTAATTGAAACACCGACTGCGAGCCAGGCCTAATCGCCCAACATCAGTGCCCAACCTCACTAATGCTTTTGGCTGAATGGAAGCAAGTCCCGCAGCAATGTTCCAACATCTAGTGGAAAGCCTTCCAAGAAGAGTGGTGGCTATTATAGCAGAAAATAAGGGACTAACTCCATATTAATGGCCATGATTTTGGCATGAGATGTTCATTGAGCAGGTGTCCACATACCTTTGGTCACGTAGTGTGTTTTGCTTCCTCTTTAAAAAATATTGTTTGGTGAATCATTTGTAGCATGTTTCTGTAAATTATTTTTGCTAGCATTTCTATGTTGAAGATGACCCAAAATGTGTTGCATTTTTCCCCATATTTCATCCAGTTCGCTTTCTTTTTTATAATATATTACACTTGATCTTTCTTGAATAAGTTCCTCCAGTTCTTTTTATTTTTCCTCTTACATATTCTGTGCTTCTATGGTACAGTTTTTTATTGCTATCCATCTGAACTGTTAGTTCCTCTATTTCCTTTGTTAATATGAACTCTTGACCTAAATTGTTTTAGTTTTAAAGATGAGTATTGAATTGCATGGCCTTTGAAGGCACATTTGAAAGTGTCCAATACAATAAGGGGATCTGCTATACCCATGTTAGGCAGGGAAAAGTCAGTTATAAATTATTCTGTCTTGGTTAAAAACTAGTTGTAATCCAGTAGGCTTTGATTACATTTCTAATATCCTCGCCCACATGGAAATTCTATAAGAGTAATGTATATGCCAATTATTTGATGGTCTGACCGCATTCTGTCCCCTATGAACACTTTTTTAACTTTTGGTAGCAGCGAGAATTACATAAGAAAGTAGTCAAGACGACTAGCTTGATTGAGCCTCCGCAATGTACTGTATATCTCACTAGTTCAGGATATTTGAGCCTCCATATATGCAGTCGTGGTCAAAAGTTTGAGAATGACACAAGTATTGGTCTTCACAAAGTTCGCTGCTTCAGTGTTATGACTTATTTTTGTCAGATGTTACTATGATATACTGAATTATAATTACAAGCATTCCATAAGTGTCAAAGGCTTTTATTGACAATTACATTAAGTTTATGCAAAGAGTCAATTTTGCAGTCTTGACCCTTCTTTTTCAAGACCTCTGCAATCCGCCCTGGCATGCTGTCAATTAACTTATGTGCCACATCCTGACTGATGGCAGCCCATTCTTGCATAATCAATGCTTGGAGTTTGTCAGAATTTGTGGGTTTTCGTTTGTCCACCCGCCTCTTGAGGATTGCAATGATGTCATGTCATAGTATGATGTGGACCAGGGGAGAGTTAGTAGATAAGCGGTTTGCTGCCACAGAGTCTACATTCTGTTATGTCAAAGGAGATTACTGATGTTGATCTTAGAAATTATTGATGGACAGGATATATGACTTGAGGGTAAAGAGTAATAACATCAAAGTCTTTATGTCTGGGAAAACTCCAGGGTTGGATGGCATACCAGTCGAGGTATACCAAACCTTTTTTGATATACACAGAGGACCGTTATTAGCATGTTTTAACCACTCCTATGTAAATGGTAGATTATCAGACACTCAAGAAGAAGGTCTGATTTAATTATTACTGAAACAGGATACAAGTGGAAAATATAAAGATCCAATCCATTAAAAATATTGGAGGCCCCTTACACTTCAGTGTTGTGATGCAATAATTCTAGCAAAACGTATAGCTCAGAGAATAAAAAAGGTATTGTCAGACATTATTCATTCTAATCAGACAGGTTTTTTACATGGCAGATACATTGAGGGAAAAAAGTATTTGATCCCCTGCTAATTTTGTGCGTTTGCCTACTGACAAAACATGATCAGTCTATAATTTTAATGGTAGGTTTATTTGAACAGTGAGAGACAGAATAACAAAAAAAATAATCCAGAAAAACGCATGTCAATTATAAATAGATTTGCATTTTAATGAGGGAAATAAGTATTTGACCCCCTCTCAATCAGAAAGATATCTGGCTCTCAGGTGTCTTTTATACAGGTAACGAGCTGAAATTAAGAGCACACTCTTAAAGGGAGTGCTCCTAATCTCAGCTTGTTACCTGTATAAAAGACACCTGTCCACAGAAGCAATCAATCAATCAGATTCCAAACTCTCCACCATGGCCAAGACCAAAGAGCTCTCCAAGGATGTCAGGGACAAGATTGTAGACCTACACAAGGCTGGAATGAGCTACAAGACCATCGCCAAGCAGCTTGGTGAGAAGGTGACAACAGTTGGTGATTATTCGCAAATGGAAGAAACACAAAAGACTGTCAATCTCCCTCGGCCTGGGGCTCCATGTAAGATCTCACGCCGTGGAGTTGCAATGATCATGAGAACGGTGAGGAATCAGCCCAGAACTACACGGGAGGATCTTGTCAATGATCTCAAGGCAGCTGGGACCATAGTCACCAAGAAAACAATTGGTAACACACTACGCCATGAAGGACTGAAATCCTGCAGCGCCTGCAAGGTCCCCCTGCTCAAGAAAGTATATATACAGGCCTGTCTGAAGTTTGCCAATGAACATCTGAATGATTCAGAGGAGAACTGGGTGAAAGTGTTGTGGTCAGATGAGACCAAAATGGAGCTCTTTGGCATCAACTCAACTCTCCCCGTTTGGAGGAGGAGGAATGCTGCCTATGACCCCAAGAACACCATCCCCACCGTCAAACATGGAGTTGGAAACATTATGCTTTGGGGGTGTTTTTCTGCTAAGGGGACAGGACAACTTCACTCTATCAAAGGGACGATGGACAGGGCCATGTACCGTCAAATCTTGGGTGAGAACCTCCTTCCCTCAGCCAGAGCATTGAAAATGGGTCGTGGATGGGTATTCCAGCATGACAATGACCCAAAACACACAGCCAAGGCAACAAAGGAGTAGCTCAAGAAGAAGCACATTAAGGTCCTGGAGTGGCCTAGCCATTCTCCAGACCTTAATCCCATAGAAAATCTGTGGAGGGAGCTGAATGTTCGAGTTACCAAACATCAGCCTCAAAACCTTAATGACTTGGAGAAGATCTGCAAAGAGCAGTGGGACAAAATCCCTCCTGAGATGTGTGCAAACCTGGTGGCCAACTACAAGAAACGTCTGACCTCTGTGATTGCCGACAAGGGTTTTGCCACCAAGTACTAAGTCATGTTTTGCAGAGGGGTCAAATACTTATTTCCCTCATTAAAATGCAAATCAATTTATAACATTATTGGATGTTTTTGTTATTATTCTGTCTCTCACTGTTCAAATAAACCTACCATTAAAATTATAGACTTATCATGTCTTTGTCAGTGGGCAAACGTACAAAATCAGCAGGGGATCAAATACTTATTTCCCTCACTGTATGTATGTATGTGTGTGTGCATATGTATATATGTATATATGTATATGTATGTGTGTATGTACAGTATCTCATAAAAGTGAGTACACCCCTCACATTTTTGTAAATATTTGAGTATATCTTTTCATGTGACAACACTGAAGAAATTACACTTTGCTACAATGTAAAGTAGTGAGTGTACAGCTTGTATAACAGTGTAAATTTGCTATCCCCTCAAAATAACACAACACACAGCCATTAATGTCTATACCGCTGGCAACAAAAGTGAGTACACCCCTAAGTGAAAATGTCCAAATTGGGCCCAAAGTGTCAACATTTTTGTGGCCACCATCATTTTCCAGCACAGCCTTAACCCTCTTGGGCATGGAGTTTACCAGAGCTTCACAGGTTGCCACTGTTGTCCTCTTCCACTCCTCCATGATGACATCACAGAGCTGGTGGATGTTAGAGACCTTGCACTCCTCCACCTTCCGTTTCAGGATGCCCCACAGATGCTCAATAGGGTTAAGGTCTGGAGACATGCTTGGCCAGTCCATCACCTTTACCCTCAGCTTCTTTAGCAAGGCAGTGGTCGTCTTGGAGGTGTGTTTGGGGTCGTTATCATGTTGGAATACTGCCCTGCGGCCCAGTATCCGAAGGGAGGGGATCATGCTCTGCTTCCGTATGTCACAGTACATGTTGGCATTCATGGTTCCTTCAATGAACTGTAGCTCCCCAGTGCCGGCAGCACTCATGCAGACCCAGACCATGACACTCCCACCAACATGCTTGACTGTAGGCAAGACACACTTGTCTTTGTACTCCTCACCTGGTTGCCGCCACACACGCTTGACACCATCTGAACCAAATAAGTTTATCTTGGTCTCATCAGACCACAGGACATGGTTCCAATAATCCCTGTTCTTAGTCTGCTTGTCTTCAGCAAACTGTTTGTGGGCTTTCTTGTGCATCATCTTTAGAAGAGGCTTCCTTCTGGGACGACAGCCATGCAGACCAATTTGATGCAGTGTGCGGCGTATGGTCTGAGCACTGACAGGCTGACCCCCCACCCCTTCAACCTCTGCAGCAATGCTGGCAGCACTCACACGTCTATTTCCCAAAGACAACCTCTGGATATGACGCTGAGCACGTGCACTCAACTTCTTTGGTCGACCATGGCGAGGCCTGTTCTGAGTGTAACCTGTCCTGTTAAACCGCTGTATGGTCATGGCCACCGTGCTGCAGCTCAGTTTCAGGGAATTGGCAATGTTCTTATAGCCCAGGCCATCTTTATGTAGAGCAACAATTCTTTTTTTTCAGATCCTCAGAGAGTTCTTTGCCATGAGGTGCCATGTTGAACTTCCAGTGACCAGTATGAGGGAGTGTGAGAGCGATGACACCAAATTTAACACACCTGCTCCCCAATCACACCTGAGACCTTGTAACACTAATGAGTCACATGACACAGGGGAGGGAAAATGGCTAATTGGGCCCAATTTGGACATTTTCACTTAGGGGTGTACTCACTTTTGTTGCCAGCAGTTTAGACATTAATGGCTGTGTGTTGAGTTATTTTGAGGGGACAGCAAATTTACACTGTTATACAAGCTGTACACTCACTACTTTACATTGTAGCAAAGTGTCATTTCTTCAGTGTTGTCACATGAAAAGATATACTCAAATATTTACAAAAATGTGAGGGGTGTACTCACTTTTGTGAGATACTGTATGTATATATGTGTATGTGTGTGTATATATATATACAGTGGGGGAAAAAAGTATTTAGTCAGCCACCAATTGTGCAAGTTCTCCCACTTAAAAAGATGAGAGGCCTGTAATTTTCATCATAGGTACACGTTAACTATGACAGACAAAATGAGAATTTTCTTTCCAGAAAATCACATTGTAGGACTTTTAATGAATTTATTTACAAATTATGGTGGAAAATAAGTATTTGGTCAATAACAAAAGTTTCTCAATACTTTGTTATATACCATTTGTTGGCAATGACACAGGTCAAACATTTTCTGTAAGTCTTCACAAGGTTTTCACACACTGTTGCTGGTATTTTGGCCCATTCCTCCATGCAGATCTCCTCTAGAGCAGTGATGTTTTGGGGCTGTCGCTGGGCAACACAGACTTTCAACTCCCTCCAAAGATTTTCTATGGGGTTGAGATCTGGTTACTGGCTAGGCCACTCCAGGACCTTGAAATGCTTCTTACGAAGCCACTCCTTCGTTGCCCGGGTGGTGTGTTTGGGATCATTGTCATGCTGAAAGACCCAGCCATGTTTCATCTTCAATGCCCTTGCTGATGGAAGGAGGTTTTCACTCAAAATCTCACGATACATGGCCCCATTCATTCTTTCCTTTACACGGATCAGTCGTCCTGGTCCCTTTGCAGAAAAACAGCCCCAAAGCATGATGTTTCCACCCCCATGCTTCACAGTAGGTATGGTGTTCTTTGGATGCAACTCAGCATTCTTTGTCCTCCAAACACGACGAGTTGAGTTTTTACCAAAAAGTTCTATTTTGGTTTCATCTGACCATAGGACATTATCCCAATCCTCTTCTGGATCATCCAAATGCACTCTAGCAAACTTCAGATGGGCCTGGACATGTACTGGCTTAAGCAGGGGGACACGTCTGGCACTGCAGGATTCGAGTCCCTGGCGGCATAGTGTGTTACGGATGGTAGGCTTTGTTACTTTGGTCCCAGCTCTCTGCAGGTCATTCACTAGGTCCCCCCGTGTGGTTCTGGGATTTTTGCTCACTGTTCTTGTGATCATTTTGACCCCACGGGGTGAGATCTTGCGTGGAGCCCCAGATCGAGGGAGATTATCAGTGGTCTTGTATGTCTTCCATTTCCTAATAATTGCTCCCACAGTTGATTTCTTCAAACCAAGCTGCTTACCTATTGCAGATTCAGTCTTCCCAGCCTGGTGCAGGTCTACAATTTTGTTTCTGGTGTCCTTTGACAGCTCTTTGGTCTTGGCCATAGTGGAGTTTGGAGTGTGACTGTTTGAGGTTGTGGACAGGTGTATTTTATACTGATAACAAGTTCAAACAGGTGCCATTAATACAGGTAACGAGTGGAGGACAGAGGAGCCTCTTAAAGAAGAAGTTACAGGTCTGTGAGATTCAGAAATCTTGCTTGTTCGTAGGTGACCAAATACTTATTTTCCACCATAATTTGCAAATAAATTCATTAAAAGTCCTACAATGTGATTTTCTGGAAAAGAAATTCTCAATTTGTCTGTCATAGTTGATGTGTACCTATGATGAAAATTACAGGCCTCTCTCATCTTTTTAAGTGGGAGAACTTGCACAATTGGTGGCTGACTAAATACTTTTTCCCCCCACTGTATATATGCATATATATATATATATATATATATATATATATATATATATTTGTGAGGGAAAAAAACATGGGGGATTGGAAGTGATGCAGACAATTACATTGATGGAAGTTAAAACTGTGGACAACTACAAATATCTAGGTGTCTGGTTAGACTGTAAACTCTCCTTCCAGACTCACATTAAGAATCTCCAATCCAAAGTTAAATCTAGAATCGGTTTCCTATTTCGCAACAAAGCCTCCTTCACTCATGCTGCCAAACATGCCCTCGTAAAACTGACTATCCTACCGATCCTTGACATCGGCGATGTCATTTACAAAATAGCCTCCAACACTCTACTCAGCAAATTGGATGTAGTCTATCACAGTGCCATCCGTTTTGTCTCCAAAGCCCCATATACTACCCACCACTGTGACCTGTACACTCTTGTTGGCTGGTCCTCACTACATATTCGTCGCCAAACCCACTGGCTCCAGGCCATCTATAAATCACTGCTAGGCAAATCCCCGCCTTATCTTAGCTCATTGGTCACCATAGCAACAGGAAGATGGAACTGCCACTGTGGAGCATTGTTTTTGTTTTTGTGTTTATGTCTGTGTGTCGTTGCAGCAGTGAATCTTGAATCCATATTGGTGCGATGCAAGAAGGACGCTACACAGAGCGATGTGAACAGAAATTGGGAAGTATATTAGAAATTGGTATTAAGAATAATTGTTAAAACATAATAATTTGTCATATGGTCAATGATTGTATGGATTTATTGGATTAGAAATGAAATCAATTAAACTGTTATGTTTGTCTTTTAGTGAGGTAAATACAGATGGTGTCTCGATGCATAGCAGGGATAATTTGGCCTAGCACGGTGTGAACCTAAATAAATAAAAGTAACAAACTATGAACCGGCTGAAGATGAATATCAGAGGCGTTGAAGATGTTTTTGTAAAATACCACTTCTACATGCAACTGGTCAACAACAAACAATCGAAGATATCAAGGGATTTTCTCATGTTTTTATATCAAGGGAATGGGAAAGGAGTCCACCATTGAGTGAGAATGGAGAAAGATATGTTCAAATGCAACATTTCTAATGTTGTGGGCATAAAGGTTGGCAAATGGACAAGACAATGAGGTTGTGGAGTTGGTGGTGACTCAAATGAGACATTGTATTTGTGACATTGTCATGGGCAAGTCATTTTGAAATGTGAAGATGTCTGAAGAACATAATGAAGAGACGCCAGAAGATGTAAGTGCCGGGATAAATAAAGGGGTTGCTTAGCTGTATTGATAATACAATTGGGTTTATCTAAATTTGCTAATTTGGGTAGTACAGTTAAAGTCAGAAGTTTACATACATCTTAGCCAAATACATTTAAACTCTGTTTTTCACAATTCCTGACATTTAATCCTAGTAATAATTCACTCTCTTAGGTCAGTTAGGATCACCACTTTATTTTAAGAATGTGAAATGTCAGAATAATAGTAGAGAGCATGATTTAGTTCAGCAGTTATTTATTTCATCATAATCCCAGTGGGTCAGAAGTTTACATGCACTCAATTAGTAATTGGTAGCATTGACTTTAAATTGTTTAACTTGGGTCAAACGTTTCGGGTAGCCTTCCACAAGCTTCCCACAATATGTTGGGTGAATTTTGGCCCATTCCTTCTGACAGAGCTGGTGTAACTGAGTCAGGTTTGTAGGCCTCCTTGCTCGCACACGCTTTTTCAGTTCTGCCCACAAATTTTCTATAGGATTGAGGTCAGGGCTTTGTGATGGCCACTCCAATACCCTGACTTTGTTGTCATTAAGCCATCTTGCCACAACTTTGGAAGTATGCTTGGGATCATTGTCCATTTGGAAGACCCATTTGCGACCACGCTTTAACTTCCTGACTGATGTCTTGAGATGTTGCTTCAATATATCCACATAATTTTCCTTTCTCATGATGCCATCTATTTTGTGAAGTGCACCAGTCCCTCCTGCAGCAAAGCACTCCCACAGCATGATGCTGCCACCCCTGTGCTTCACGGTTGGGATGGTGTTCTTCGGCTTGCAAGCGTCCCCCTTTTTCTTCCAAACATAACGATGGACATTATGGCCAAACAGATTCTATTTTTGTTTCTTCAGACCAGAGGACATTTCTCCAAAAAGTATGATCTTTGTCCCCATGTGCAGTTTCAAACCGTAGTCTGGCTTTTTTATGGCGGTTTTGGAGCAGTGGCTTCTTCCTCACTGAACAGCCTTTCAGGTTATGTCGATATAGGACTAGTTTCTACTGTGGATATAAATACTTTTGTACCTCCAGCATCTTCACATGGATGAACCAGACTTGTGGAGGTCTACAATCTTTTTTCTGAGGTCTTGGCTGATTTACCATGATGTCAAGCAAAGAGGCACTGAGTTTGAAGGTAGGCCTTGAAATACATCCACAGGTACACCTCCAATTGACTCAAATGATGTCAATTAGCCTATCAGAAGCATCTAAAGCCATTTTCTGGAATTTTCCAAGCTGTTTAAAGGCACAGTCAACTTAGTGTATGTAAACTTCTGACCCACTGGAATTGTGATACAGTGAATTATAAGTTAAATAATCTGTCTGTAAACAATTGTTGGAAAAATTACTTGTGTCATGCACAAAGTAGATGTCCTAATCGACTTGCCAAAACTACAGTTTGTTAACAAGAAATTTGTGGAGTGTTTGAAAAGTGGAGTTTTAATGACTCCAACCTAAGTGTATGTAAACTTCCGAATTCAACTGTAGGTATATACACTGCTAAATTAATAGTATTAAGAATGCATTGAGATGATGATCTGTATTTATTATCATGATGAGGAAAGTCATCATATAATTATGGATGTTTATACTGGATGTTAATATAAGTGTACATTCTGACAGTTGTAATGGGTGATAAACGACATCCGATCCTCGTTTGTTAAGTCTAATGACACTGCTGGTCCTGCTCACACTGCCCTACCCTATGCTTTGACTTGCTTTGACTTCTTTCTCCCCTCTCTCTCCAGATAAAATCTTGCGACTTGTGACTGCAGGCCGCCCAACAACCTGCCCGCTTGACCCCATCCCCTCCTCTCTTCTCCAGACCATCTCCGGTGACCTTCTCCCCTACCTCACCTCGCTGATCAACTCATCCTTGACCGCTGGCTATGTCCCTTCCGTCTTCAAGAGAGCGAGAGTTGCACCCCTTCTCAAAAAACCAACACTCGATCCCTCTGATGTCAACAACTACAGACCAGTATCCCTTCTTTCTTTTCTTTCCAAAACTATTGAGCGTGCCGTCTTTAGCCAACTCTCTTGCTATCTCTCTCAGAATGACCTTCTTGATCCTAAGCAGTCAGGTTTCAGGACTGGTCATTCAACTGAGACTGCTCTTCTCTGTGTCACGGAGGCTCTCCGCACAGCTAAAGCTAACTCTCTCTCCTCTGCTCTTGTCCTTCTAGACCTGTCTGCTGCCTTTGATACTGTGAACCATCAGATCCTCCTCTCCACCCTCTCCGAGCTGGGCATCTCCGGCGCGGCTCACTCTTGGATTGCGTCCTACCTGACCGGTCGCTCCTACCAAGTGGCGTGGCGAGAAGCTGTCTCCGCACCACGTGCTCTCACCACTGGTGTCCCCCAGGGCTCAGTTCTAGGCCCTCTCCTATTCTCGCTATACACCAAGTCACTTGGCTCTGTCATATCCTCATATGGCCTCTCCTATCATTGCTACGCTGACGATACACAACTAATCTTCTCCTTTCCCCCTTCTGATAACCAGGTGGCGAATCGCATCTTTGCATGTCTGGCAGACATATCAGTATGGATGACGGATCACCACCTCAAGCTGAACCTTGGCAAGACGGAGCTGCTCTTCCTCCCGGGGAAGGATTGCCCGTTCCATGATCTCGCCATCACGGTTGACAACTCCGTTGTGTCCTCCTCCCAGAGTGCGTAGAGCCTTGGCGTGACCCTGGACAATACCCTGTCGTTCTCCGCTAACATCAAGGCGGTGACCCGATCCTGCAGGTTCATGCTCTACAACATTCGGAGAGTACGACCCTGCCTTACACAGGAAGCGGCACAGGTCCTAATCCAGGCACTTGTCATCTCCCGTCTGGATTACTGCAACTCGCTGTTGGCTGGGCTCCCTGCCTGTGCCATTAAACCCCTACAACTCATCCAGAATGCCGCAGCCCGTCTGGTGTTCAGCCTTCCCAAGTTCTCTCACGTCACCCCGCTCCTCCGCACACTCCACTGGCTTCCAGTTGAAGCTCGCATCTGTTACAAGACCATGGTGCTTGCCTATGGAGCTGTGAGGGTAACGGCACCTCCGTACCTTCAGGCTCTGATCAGTCCCTACACCCAAACGAGGGCATTGCGTTCATCCACCTCTGGCCTGCTGGCTCCCCTTCCTCTGCGGAAGCATAGTTCCCGCTCAGCCCAGTCAAAACTGTTCGCTGCTCTGGCACCCCTATGGTGGAACAAGCTCCCTCACGACGCCAGGACAGCGGAGTCACTCACCACCTTCCGGAGACATTTGTAACCACACCTCTTTAAGGAATACCTGGGATAGGATAAAGTAATCCTTCTACCCCCCCTCTTAAAAAAAAAAAAAAAATTGTAAAGTGGTTATCCCACTGGTTATAGGGTGAATGCACCAATTTGTAAGTCGCTCTGGATAAGAGCGTCTGCTAAATGACGTAAATGTAAATGTAATAAAGTTGAGGGTTTTAATTTTCATGGATAAGGATAAAGTGAATCAATAAGGATTGTCATTTTAAATTTGGTTTTGAGTTATAATTTATAAGATGACTGAGTGATTTAAGTGAATCATTAGTATGTATTAATATAATTAATATAATTATTTTCAAAATTAAGGATATTGATTGAACAATTTAGATATTATGGTTAAAAACAGTGATACATTATTGTAATGTCTTAAGATACACTTATATGATTTATTTTGAGGAGACATTGTTGAATCACACTGTTTGAAACATGGAAGTTAATGTGAGGATTGTGAATGAAATCATGAATATGTTGATTAATTGGGTTAACGTATTAATAGATTAGTAAGTATATACAGTGGGGAGGACAAGTATTTGATACACTGCCAATTTTGCAGGTTTTCCTACTTACAAAGCATGTAGAGGTCTGTAATTTTTTTCTGTGAGAGACAGAATCTAAAACAAAAATCCTGAAAATCACATTGTATGATTTTTAAGTAATTAATTTACATTTTATTGCATGACATAAGTATTTGATACATCAGAAAAGCAGAACTTAATATTTGGTACATAAACCTTTGTTTGCAATTACAGGCATCATACGTTTCCTGTAGGTCTTGACCAGGTTTGCACACACTGCAGCAGGGATTTTGGCCCACTCCTCCATACAGACCTTCTCCAGATCCTTCAGGTTTCGGGGCTGTCACTGGGCAAAACGGACTTTCAGCTCCCTCCAAAGATTTTCTATTGGGTTCAGGTCTGGAGACTGGCTAGGCCACTCCAGGACCTTGAGATGCTTCTTACGGAGCCACTCCTTAGTTGCCCTGGCTGTGTGTTTCGGGTCGTTGTCATGCTGGAAGACCCAGCCACGACCCATCTTCAATGCTATTACTGAGGGAAGGAGGTTGTTGGCCAAGATCTCGCGATCCATGGCCCCATCCATCCTTCCCTCAATACGGTGCAGTCGTCCTGTCCCCTTTGCAGAAAAGCATCCCCAAAGAATGATGTTTCCACCTCCATGCTTCACGGTTGGGATGGTGTTCTTGGGGTTGTACTCATCCTTCTTCTTCCTCCAAACACGGCGAGTGGAGTTTAGACCAAAAAGCTCTAGTTTTGTCTCATCAGACCACATGACCTTCTCCCATTCCTCCTCTGGATCATCCAGATGGTCATTGGCAAACTTCAGACGGGCCTGGAAATGCGCTGGCTTGAGCAGGGGGACCTTACGTGCGCTGCAGGATTTTAATCCATGACGGCGTAATGTGTTACTAATGGTTTTCTTTGAGACTGTGGTCCCAGCTCTCTTCATGTCATTGATCAGGTTCTGCCATGTAGTTCTGGGCTGATCCCTCACCTTCCTCATGATCATTGATGCCCCACGAGGTGAGATCTTGCATGGAGGCCCAGACCGAGGGTGATTGACCGTCACCTTGAACTTCTTCCATTTTCCAATAATTGCGCCAACAGTTGTTGCCTTCTCACCAAGCTGCTTGCCTATTGTCCTGTAGCCCATCCCAGCCTTGTGCAGGTCTACAATTTTATCCCTGATGTCCTTACACAGCTCTCTGGTCTTGGCCATTGTGGAGAGGCTGGAGTCTGATTGATTGAGTGTGGACAGGTGTCTTTTATACAGGTAACGAGTTCAAACAGGTGCAGTTAATACAGGTAATGAGTGGAGAACAGGAGGGCTTCTTAAAGAAAAACTAACAGGTCTGTGAGAGCCAGAATTCTTCCTGGTTGGTAGGTGATCAAATACTTATGTCATGCAATAAAATGCTAATTAATTACTTAAAAATCATACAATGTGATTTTCTGGATTTTTGTTTTAGATTCCGTCTCTCACAGTTGAAGTGTACTTATGATAAAAAATTACAGACCTCTACATGCTTTTAAGTAGGAAAACCTCGGCAGTGTTCAAATACTTGTTCTCCCCACTGTACATTTGAAGTATTGGGTGATATTGATATGGATGTTTAGAGTGGTAAATATATATGTTGCTAGGCAAGTACTTAATTGGTTCCTATCATTTTCATATGATCTGATTTTGGTTGAATTTTTAAAGCATGAATAGTTTAATGATTTAACAGGGAGTGAAAACAGAGCGTTATACTGTGTATGTCATATCAGGAATAATAGGAGAACAAAGTCGGAGTTGAACATTGTATCTTTTAACAATCATGGGTTTTTGAGCAATTGGGTCTGAGATGTCACTCATTAGACTATGTAAGTGATAATCACATAGCATTGGATGCTATTATAGTAGATAAAGAGGGAATGTATGTGATTATATGGGGGATACATGTTGGCCATCAAGATTAGGAAGGTCTTTGGAATTTAACTAAAGATATGGGAAATATATAAAACATGCAGGAAGACATTAAGAGTAATAATTCTTAACATATATCATGTTATTCCAGTTTAGAGTCCATTGATAATGTTGATTGAGGAATGGGGAATGTTACGTTGGAAATGTATAAGGTGGATTATAAGGTTTACAGGATTGAAGATTTGGAAAGAAGCCTATCTCAGTAGATCAGATAGCACCCCAAGTGACCAGTGACAAGCTTGGGGTTCATCTGTATGAAGATGGAGAAGATTTAAGTTATTTTATTTTGATATATTCATTTGAATATATTGTAATATCCATGTAACTTAGTAATGGTTATTGATCTTTGTATTTGTGGGGATGATGTCATGATGGTCACAATTTATTTATATGGATGTTTTCTTGGTAGCATGTATAAGATGATGGGTCAGTTATTTAGCATAGGTTAGGATCTGGTCAGACATATACTACTGATTGGGAATATTGTATTTTATATGAATTGTTGGGGGTTAAGTAATCTTACTTACCACAAAATAAGAAAAAAAAGTGGATTGTAATGATGTCATGTCATAGTATTGTGTGGACCAGGGGAGAGTTAGTAGATAAGTGGTTTGCTGCCACAGAGTCTACATTCCGTTATGTCAAAGGAGATTACTGATGTTGATCTTAGAAATGATTGATGGACAGGATGTATGACTTGGGGGTAAAGAGTAATAACATCAAAGAATGGGAGTGCCAATGGAGGTTTACCAGGTGTTCGTGGAGAGACTTGTAACAGAGTGTATATATAGAGAGAGTGGATCTTTGTTCTGGAGTTAGGAAGTTGGAAGAGGCAGGGCTATGTCCTTTGTCTGTGATAACTAACCGTGGTACCATATTAAATATATTATATGAACTCCCCATCAAAAGTGTCTAAGTATATCCTTACATTCGTAATCACTTGATACCCTAGAAACTCATCATAACAAGGATCGACCACAATTTCTCAATGGGATTAAGGTCTGGGGAGTTTCCTGGCCATGGACCCAAAATGTCGATGTTTTGTTCCCCCAGCCACTTAGTTATCACTTTTGCCTCATGGCAAGGTGCTCCATCATGCTGGAAAAGGCATTGGTCGTCACCAAACTCTTCTTTGATGGTTGGGAGAAGTTGCTCTCAGAGGATGTGTTGGTACCATTCTTTATTCATGGCTGTGTTCTTAGGCAAAATTGTGAGTGAGCAAACTCCCTTGGCTGAGAAGCAATCCTACACATTAATGGTCTCAGGATGCTTTACTGTTGGCATGACAGAGGACTGATGGTAGCACTCACCTTGTCTTCTCCGGACAAGGTGTTTTCCGGATGCCCCAAACAATCGGAAAGGGGATTAATCAGAGAAAATGACTTTACCCCAGTCCTCAGCAGTCCAATCCCTGTACCTTTTGCAGAATATCAGTCTGTCCCTGATGTTTTTCCTGGATTATTTGCTGCCCTTCTTGACACCAGGCCATCCTCCAAAAGTCTTCACCTCACTGTGCATGCAGATGCACTCACACCTGCCTGCTGCCATTCCTGAGCAAGCTCTGCACTGGTGGTGCTCCGATCCCGCAGCTGAATCAACTTTAGGAGACGGTCGTGGAGCTTGCTGGACTTTCTTGGGCGCCCTGACGCCTTCTTCACAACAATTGAACCTCTCTCCTTGAAGTTCTTGATGATCCGAAAAATGGTTGATTTAGGTGCAATCTTACTAGCAGCAATATCCTTGCCTGTGAAGCCCTTTTTGTGCAAAGGAATGATGACGGCACGTATTTCCTTGCAGGTTACCATGCTTAACAGAGGAAGAACAATGATTTCAAGCACCACCCTCCTTTTAAAGCTTCCAGTCTGTTATTCTAACTCAATCAGCATGACAGAGTGATCTCCAGCCTTGTCCTCGTCAACACTCTCACCTGTGTTAACGAGAGAATCACTGACATGATGGCAGCTGGTCCTTTTGTGGCAGGGCTGAAATGCAGTGGAAATGTTTTTTGGGGATTAAGTTCATTTTCATAGCAAAGAGGGACTTTGCAATTCATCTGATCACTCTTCATGACATTCTGGAGTATATGCAAATTGCCATCATCAAAACTGAGGCAGTAGACTTTGTGAAAATTAGTATTTGTGTCATTCTCAAAACTTTTGACCACGACTGTACAGTAGTTCCAATATGGCCATACTATTTGTGATTTAAGTGCATGAGGGTGATAGTTTGTAGTCTGATTTCCTTTACAGTACATTGAGGTACTTAAAACTGTACTATAATCTCCCACCATAATAATAGAGTTATGTAAAGCATGGATCATTATTATTTGGACTGTATAGATTAATGAGTGAAATTTGTTAATTTCCATTAGCATATTTAAAAGGATCCACCTTCCTTTGGACATTTTGCACATTTAGATCAAAATTATTGTTAATTAATATCATCACCCCTTTTGAGTTTCTTTGACCATGAGAGCAGTATATTCCCCATCCCTCCCCCAGTCCTTTTTACACACAACTTCATCTAAAGATGTAGAATGAGTTTCCTGTAAACAATAGATATTATATTCCTTTTCTATTAGCCAGGTAAAGACCAATCCTCTTTTCTTATTATCTGCTAAGCCATTACAATTATAACCAGCAATACTTATTTCACCACTTACCATAAAGAGATACAAGTTTCAATTATACTTACAATAATATATGTTTGTAAACTTACCATTAAAAAGTACCATGATGATTGAATGTCCATATAGCGGTACCATGATATCTGCACTGTTAAGCATACTGTAACTACGACTAAGTAAACCTCCAATTGTCCTCCAATTTTTCACCCGCTAAAACCTCCCCCCATCCCAAGTCGTGTTGTCGTCCCAGTGACTGGAAGACCACCCCTGTACACATGGATCCTAGGGCCTTTAAGAGATTGGGACCCATCCCTTGAAAAGAGCACAAGCTGCCACCTACAGAACAAAACCACAAAATCACAAACAGCATTTCTAGCGCTTTCACCTTGGTTGTACTGTATATATATATATTTTAATAATAACAAATTCATGCATATCTTAATTTATTACCACAATTGACGAATAATATGCGTAATAGTGTAGGCACTTCCTATGAAGTATTGTTACCTTTAACAGTAAAGTATGCTTAACAGTGCAGATATCATGATACAGCTACTGTATATGGACATTCAATCATCAATCAGAACATCTACATTTTTGGCAAGCAATTATTATTAATTTTATATTACAGCTTGTGATTCCATCCTATATGGTCCCTAACATCATTACCCCATAAAAACGAATGTGTCACGCCCTGGCTCTGGGACTCTGTTATGTTGAGCCAGGGTGTGTTGTTTCTATGTGTTTTGTGTGCTAGGGTTATTATCTAGTTCATTTGTTTCTATGTTGGCCGGTGTGGTTCTCAATCAGAGGCAACGTGTATCAGCTGTTGCTTGTTGTCTCTGATTGGGAACCATACTTAGGCAGCCTGTTTTCCACAGTGTGTTGTGGGATCTTGTTCCGTATGGTTTGTATTGTAACCAAGGACTTCACGTTTCGTATCGTTTGTTGTTTTGTTTCGTGTGGTGAAAAAAAAAATGTATGTTCGCATTCCACGCTGCGCCTTGGTCCTCTGTGTATGACGATCGTGACAGAATGTGGGATGCATACATGCACACAACCCACCCCACCCCACCCCAGCCACACAAACACCTCTACAGTCGTGGTCAAAAGTTTTGAGAATGACACAAATACTAATTTTCACAAAGTCTGCTGCCTCAGTTTTGATGATGGCAATTTGCATATACTCCAGAATGTCATGAAGAGTGATCAGATGAATTACAATTAATTGCAAAGTCCCTCTTTGCCATGAAAATGAACTTAATCCCCCAAAAACATTTTGTAAGTATGTTAAATAATGCATGAACATAAAGTTTTGTGGTGTAAAGAACTTGCATTATGTTTAAAAATGGATAAACAGTGTTTTTCATGGTTGCAAAAGCGAGGGACCCAAATGCAACTGCAATTCAAGAACGACCCACCAGCTGCTTAGAGAGCCACTATATTGCAATGGATAGACAATTTATCCTATATTCCATGTCAATTTTTATATCAATTTTTTATATAATCTTATCACTTTCTTTTGTTCTTCTTCCATTATTGTAGTTTTGTCTTCTCCCTCTACACAGATACCCACTTTACGTTTGTTTTTGTTCATCATCTTCTTCCTCCTCTGGGAAACAAGTATTTTTACCAAACAACCTGTACTGCATGTTCTGACACATTATGTAACACCATTAACGATAATCTTTGATGTCTCCCTCAGGCTTTGTTGGTCTATTTTTCTCTCCCTGGCCATGAGCTATAGTGACAGGTCTCTTCAGAGCCACTAAGTGTGCTCACATTGCTCCTTTAAACCTATCTTGTTGATCCCCACACCCTTAAAAAAGAGGAGAACATCATTGGCAGACACTTTACACCCCCCCTCCCTTTAAGGGTCTTATGGCAGCTGGGAAGATTAGACAAACAGAGTCTCTTTTTCTTTCGCCATCAGTCTTTCTCTCAGACTCTCTACATCCACAGCATCCCTGGCCACACGCCTGTACCATTACCCAGTAGCTTTAAGAGTGTGTGCGGAAGATTCAGTCGAAAGAGATCCTCACTAAGATTCAAGCGTTTCTGACAAGTCCGTCATGAGTACCTTTGGGTACCGAAAGGAGCTGAAGAGGTATGAATCAGTGGATGAAGATGAGGTGCTGGCTGGCTTGTCGTCTGAGGAACTCCAGGAGCTGGAAAGGGAGTTGGCGGATATGGACTCGGATGACAATGTACCTATCGGGCTGAGGCAGAAAGACCAGACGGCCAAGAACCCCACAGGCACCTTCTCCAGAGAGGCACTGCTGAAATACTGGGAGGACGAGACACGCAAACCGCTAGAGGATGACAGATCTGAATCATCCCCTGAACATGTGAGAAAGGGGATGGTATTTCAAGGCTTAAACCAACAAATATATATATATATTATTCTATAGATGCCTTAATTTCAGCGGGTTTCCAGATGCAACAAGATCAAGTTCAGGCAGCAACAAAAAATATTGGCAGACAAAACAATCTGAAGTTAAGTTGTTATGTCCGACTCCTTAACAACATCTTTCCTATTTGGGTGGTGAAAAAATAACATTTATTTCAATCAAACTCTTAAATATTTTAGGTGTGACTTGAAAGGGTTATTTATTTCATTATTAATTGTGAAATAGCAGGGACATCTTTGGAATTCAGTGTCTCGCTGATTGAAATGGCTGATTACTTATATTCTGCATTACAGTATAATTTTACAGATAAATTACGTTTTGCCACCAGCCTATCTAGAAATAAAAGATAAAGACAGATGAAGATGTATTTATTTTTATTGTTGCCAATGATGGAAATCACAATAATTTGAGATTCAACATTTTAAATAAGAATGATTGAAGATTTTAAGGTTGAAGCATATATGCAAATGAAGTGTGCCAAACATTTATCGTTGTATAAGAGTTCAATCAATATGCAGACTTTGTTTTCATTGCCCACTGTGTTATTTTGATATGAGTCAGTGGAAAAAATCTAAAAATACATTGTCTCAGAAATACCAGCTATAATGATTCTATGTGCTCGTAGAGTTCTGCAGGTATTCCTCATTAAGAGACAGTAACTGGGGAATGTTAGGTCTCAACCTAATTGTCCACCCTGTTCTAAAATACAGGGCCTCATGGAGGAAGGACAGACTGATAAGAGTGAAGAGGAATGTGTGACAGAGAGTGACAGTAACATCACAGAGTCTGAGGACAATGATGAGGAAGAGGAATGCCAAAATGGAAGGGAAGGGAGCGAAGACGAGGCAGGTGAGGAGGAGAATGGTTCAACTGAGGATGAAAATGAAGAGGAAAAGAAGGACAAATGCAAAGAGGAGCCTTTACCCACTTCTGGTAGACATGGGCAGAATGTTGTTGACCACCTGTCAAGACACCCAGGGAATGGTTCTGAAAGGGGAGACTTGAGAATGACAACGACAGACCAAAACCTAAATGTGACTCCAGACAGACCTTGCGGGAACCCTATCGTGATTGACGAGGCACTTGAACGGATCCTTTGCGATGATCCCACGATGAGCGAGCTCAACTTCAACAACATCGAAGACATCTCTCAGGAGACCTTGCTGCGTATCTCCGAAGCACTGAGCGCCAACACACACGTACGTGTTTTTAGCCTTTCCAACACCCGCGCCAATGACCGGGTTGCCTTCGCCGTCTCCAAGATGCTCAGAGAAAACTGCTCCATCACCAACCTCAACATTGAGTCCAACTTTGTGTCTGGCCGCG
Organism: Coregonus clupeaformis; assembly: GCF_020615455.1. Classification (NCBI taxonomy): domain Eukaryota; kingdom Metazoa; phylum Chordata; class Actinopteri; order Salmoniformes; family Salmonidae; genus Coregonus; species Coregonus clupeaformis. Next base: position 326,363 of record NW_025533528.1, on the reverse strand, counting down.
GCATCTTGGCGCTGTTGGCATCGCTCCAACAAAACTGTACTCTGGTGGAGCTGCGCTTCCACAACCAGAGGCACATCTGCGGGGGGCAGGTTGAGATGGAGATGGTTCGCATCCTGAGGGACAACAACACCCTCCTCAAGCTGGGCTACCAATTTGATCTGCCAGGCCCCAGGATGACCGCCACCAGTATTCTGACCCGCAACCAGGACCGACAGAGGCAGAGGCGGCTGCAACAACAGAGGGAGCAAGGCCATCCTGAAGCAACAGTCCAGCCCAGGGCCGATGCCGGGACAACAAGCCTAGTTTCTGGATCGCCTCCTTCAAACAAACCACCCTGGTCCTCTCCAAAACATGCAAGGAATGACCAAACCCTAAATAACGTCCCTCCTCCGCCTCCCCCTCCTCCACTCCCTGGCCTTCAGTCTGAGAGGAATACACCGACCAGGAAGATTGCAGAGATGATCAAACAACATGAAGGGAGCACAAAGGGTCAGTCAGGCCAAAATAAACCCAAATCCAAGAGGGGCAAAAATGGAGCCAACAAGAAGGAGAGCTCTGACATTCTCAAGGAGCTGAAGAATGCCTTGAAGCCTTCTTCGCGAAAGAAGAAAGACAACCCACCCCGGCCACTAGCACCTCAGATGTCTACCCGCGATGATCTGATGGCGGCTATTCGTGGTAGCAGCATTAGATCACTCAAAAGGGTAAGTATGACAGACACACAAACATCCAATCATGAACCAGTGACAGATTTTTTTTTATTAGTACATAAATATTCATCATTATTCAACAAAGGACTTTCAACAAACATAAGCAAACATAAGCCTACTGGAGTGATTATGGAGTGTACCCCAAATCAAAACTCAGTTATACTCAAATGATGCTACAAATAAAACTGAAACACTCTTCCAAAAGTCATTACACAGCCTTTGTGGAAACAGTGCTATCATTAGATGACAGCCTTCGTAACCCTGTGAATTCCTCCCACTTAATGCAGTTATAAATAGTTGGTCATTTTCCCCCCTGACTCGATAAGACTAATGGCTTGGAGCGTTGATGCACACGGGATGACAGTGTGCTAACAGGCCAAACAATCTACAGCATGGATCACCATGAGGCTGTCAGTTGAAAAATATGGTTGACAAGAAGAGAAAACAGATACATTATCTGACCAGAATAAAAAAGTTATAAAGTCCATGACCCCAAAGAGTAAAGAAATGTAGTGGCGTAGGACGCACGCCCCACAGACCTTGCAAAGCTTTAAGGGGCCCCCAACCAAGCTTGGGCCCCTGAGATAGCATATGAACATGTCATAATCCATGGCAAAATGTTTAGAATTACAGGAAATTAGCTTTAATACTGCTACATTTTCTCTCAGCCAAATGGAAACATTTGTAGAATAGCATGAGATTAACTATAAAACTGCACATTTGTCTCTCTGCCCCATGTCAAAATGTATAGAAATGCAAGAAATTAGAATTATAACAGCAACATTTTCTCTCAGCCTCATGGCAAAATATGTAGAATAGCATTATATTAGCTATACAACTGCACATTTGTACACCACCCCATTCACCAAAATGGATTGCTCCTGCAGACGGTGAGTCACGTGGCCGTGGCTTGTTATATATAGCAGGCAGACAGGCATTGAGGTACTCAGCTACCGTTTGATTGAATGTTAGAATGGGCAAAAGTAGTGACTTAAGAGACTTTGAGCGTGATATGATCATCGGTGCCAGGTGCACTGGATCAAGTATCTCAGAAACGGCCACCCTCCTGAATGCCTCGATGCCCATCTGCCTGCTTTATATAGCAAGCCACGGCCACGTGACTCACTGTCTGTAGGAGCGAAGTGTATATGCAGTTGAAGTCAGAAGTTAGGTTGGAGTCATGAAAACTCATTTTTCAACCACTCCAGAAATGTCTTGTTAACAAACTATAGTTTTGGCAAGTCAGTTAGGACATCTACTTTGTGCATGACACAAGTAATTTTTCCAACAATTGTTTACAGACAGATTATTTAACTTATAATTCACTGTATCACAATTCCAGTGGGTCAGAAGTTTACATACACTAAGTTGACTGTGCCTTTAAACAGCTTGGAAAATTCCAGAAAATGATGTCATGGCTTTAAAAGCTTCTGATAGGCCAATTGACATCATTTGAATCAATTGGAGGTGTACCTGTGGATGTATTTCAAGGCCTACCTTCAAACTCAGTGCCTCTTTGCTTGACATCATGGGATAATCAAAATAAATCAGCCAAGAACTGTAGACCTCCACAAGTCTGGTTCATCCTTGGGAGCAATTTCCAAAAGTAGCACGTTCATCTGTACAAACAATAGTACGCAAGTATAAACACCATGGGACCACGCAGCCGTCATCCCGCTCAGGAAGGAGACGCGTTCTGTCTCCTAGAGATGAATGTACTTTGGTGCGAAAAGTGCAAATCAATCCCAGAACAACAGCAAAGGACCTTGTGAAGATGCTGCAGGAAACAGGTACAAAAGTATCTATATCCACAGTAAAACGAGTCCTATATCGACATAACCTGAAAGGCCACTCAGCAAGGAAGAAGCCACTGCTCCAAAACCGCCATAAAAAAGCCAGACTACGGTTTGCAACTGCACATGGGGACAAAGATCGTACTTTTGGGAGAAATGTCCTCTGGTCTGATGAAACAAAAATAGAACTGTTTGGCCATAATGACCATCGTTATGTTTGGAGGAAAAGGGTGACGCTTGCAAGCAGAAGAACACCATCCCAACCGTGAAGCACGGGGGTGGCAGCATCATGCTGTGGGGGTGCTTTGCTGCAAGAGGGACTGGTGCACTTCACAAAATCGATGGCATCATGAGGAAGGAAAATGATGTGGATATATTGAAGCAACATCTCAAGACATCAGTCAGGAAGTTAAAGCTTGGTCGCAAATGGGTCTTCCAAATGGACAATGACCCCAAGCATACTTCCAAAGTTGTGGCAAAATGGCTTAAGGACAACAAAGTCAAGGTATTGGAGTGCCCATCACAAAGCCCTGACCTCAATCCTATAGAAAATGTGTGGGCAGAACTGAAAAAGCGTGTGCGAGCAAGGAGGCCTACAAACCTGACTCAGTTACACCAGCTCTGTCAGGAGGAATGGGCCAAAATTCACCCAACTTATTGTGGGAAGCTTGTGGAATGCTACCCGAAAGGTTTCACCCAAGTTAAACAACTTAAAGGCAATGCTACCAAATATTAATTGAGTGTATGTAAACTTCTGACCCACTGGGAATGTGATGAAAGAAATAAAATTATTCTGACATTTCACATTCTTAAAATAAAGTGGTGATCCTAACTGACATAAGACAGGGAATTTTTACTATGATTAAATGTCAGGAATTGTGAAAAACTAAGTTTAAATGTATTTGGTTAAGGTGTATGTGAACTTCGACTTCAACTGTATATACACTACCAGTCAAAAGTTTGGACACACCCACTGTGCCTATATATATACACTGCCAGTCAAAACGTTTGGACACACCTACTCATTCAAGGGTTTTTCATTATAAAAATAAAAAATTACATTGTAGAATAATAGTGAAGACATCAAAACCATGAAATAACAAATATGGAATCATGTAGTAAGCAAAAAAGTGTTAAAAATATCAAAATATATTTTATATTTGAGATTCTTCAAATAGCCACCCTTTGCCTTGATGACAGCTTTGCACACTCTTGGCATTCTCTCAACCAGCTTCATGAGTTAGTCACCTGGAATGCATTTCAATTAACAGGTGTGCCTTCTTAAAAGTTAATTTGTGGAATTTCTTTCCTTCTTAATGCGTTTGAGACAATCAGTTGTGTTGTGACAAGGTAGGTATACAGAAGATAGCCCTATTTGGTAAAATACCAAGTCCATATTATGGCAAAAACAGATCAAATAAGCAAAGAGAAATGGCAGTCCATCATTACTTTAAGACATGAAGGCCAGTCAATACGGAAATTTCAAGAACTTTGAAAGTTTCTTCAAGTGCAGTCACAAAAACCATTAAGCGCTATGATGAAACTGGCTCTCATGAGGACCGCCACAGGAATGGAAGACCCAGAGTTACCTCTGCTGCAGAGGATAAGTTCATTAGAGTTACCAGCCTCAGAAATTGCAGCCCAAATAAATGCTTCACAGAATTCAAGTAACAGACATATCTCGACATCAGCTGTTCAGAGGGGACTGTGTGAATCAGGCCTTCGTGGTCGAATTGCTGCTAAGAAACTAAAGGACACCAATAAGAAGAAGAGACCTGCTTGGGTCAAGAGCAATGGACATTAGACCGGTGGAAATTTGTCATTTGGTCTGGAGTCCAAATTGGAGATTTTTGGTTCCAACCGCCGTGTCTTTGTGAGACACGGTGTGGGTGAACGGATGATCGCTGCATGTGTAGTTCCTACCGTAAAGCATGGAGGAGGAGGTGTTATGGTGTGGGCGTGCTTTGCTGGTGACACTGTCTGTGATTTATTTAGAATTCAAGGCACACTTAACCAGCATGGATACCACAGCATTCTGCAGCGATATGCCATCCCATCTGGTTTGGGCTTAGTGGGACTATCATTTGTTTTTCAACAGGACAATGACCCAACACACCTCCAGGCTGTGTAAGGGCTATTTTACCAAGAAGGAGAGTGATGGAGTGCTGCATCAGATGACCTGGCCTCCACAATCCCCCGACCTCAACCCAATTGAGATGGTTTGGGATGAGTCAGATGGCATAGAGTGAAGGAAAAGCAGCCAACAAGTGATCACCATATTTGGGAACTACTTCAAGACTGTTGGAAAATCATTCCAGGTGAAGCTGGTTGAAAGAATGCCAAGAGTGTGCAAAGCTGTCATCAAGGTAAAAGGTGGCTATTTGAAGAATCTCAAATATAAAATATAATTTGATTCCATATGTGTTATGTCATAGTTTTGATGTCTTCATTATTATTCTACAATGTAAAACATTTTTAAAATAAAGAAAAACTCTTGAATGAGTTGGTGTGTCCAAACCTTTGATTGGTACTGTATATACACTTAACATAAATATAAATTTAACATGCCACAATTTCACAACTTTATTGCTACAGTTCATATAAGGAAATCAGTCAATTGAAATAAATTCATTAGGCCCTAATCTATGGATTTCACGTGACTGGGAATACAGACATTTATCTGTTGGTCACTGATACCTTAAAAAAAAGGTAGCGGCATGGATCAGAAAACCAGTCAGTATCTGGTGTGACCACCATTTGCCTCAAGCAGCGCTACACATTTCCTTCCCATATAGTTGATCAGGCTGTTGATTGTGGCCTGTGGAATGTTGTCCCACTCCTCTTCAATGGCTGTGCGAAGTTGCTGGATATTCGATTGAACTGGAACACGCTTGCATACACGTCGATCCAGAGCATCCCAAACATGCTCAATGGTTGACACGTCTGGTGTGTATGCAGGTCATGGAAGAACTGGGACATTTTCAGCTTCCAGAAATTGTGTACAGATCCTTGCGACATGGGGCCGTGCAACAAACATGAGGTGATGGCGGCAGATTAATTACACGACAATGGGCTTCAGGATCTCTTCACGGTATCTCTGTGCATTCAAATTGACATCAATAAAATGCAATTGTGTTCATTGTCTGTAGCTTATGCCTGCCCATACCATAACCCCACTGCCACCATGGGGCACTCTGTTCACAATGTTGACATCAGCAAAGCGCTCGCCCACACGACGCCATACACACGATGCCATCTGCCCGGTACAAGTTGAAACCGGGATTCATCCGTGAAGAGCACACTTCTCCATGGTGCCAGTGGTCATCGAAGGTGAGTATTTACCCACTGATGTCGGTTATGATGCCAAACTGTAGTCAGGTCAAGACCCTGGTGAGGACAACGAGCATGCAGATGAGCTTCTCTGAGACGATTTCTGACAGTTTGTGCAGAAATTCTTCATTTGTGCAAATCCACATTTTCATCAGCTGTCCGGTTGGCTGGTCTCAGACGATCCCGCAGGTGAAGAAGCCTGATGTGGAGGTCCTGGGCTGGCGTGGTTACACGTGGACTGTTGTTGTGAGGCCAGTTGGACGTACTGCCAAATTCTCTAAAACAACATTGGAGGCTGCTTATGGTTGAGAAATTAACATTAAATTATCTGGCAAAAGTTCTGGTGGACATTCCTGCAGTCAACATGCCAATTGCACGCTCCATCAAAACTTGAGACATCTGTGGCATTGTGTTGTGTGACAAAACTAAAACATTAGAGTGGCCTTTTATTGTCCCCAGCACAATGTGTAACCTGTGTAATGATCATGCTATTTAATCAGCTTCTTGATATGCCACACCTGCCAGGTGGATGGATTATCTTGGCAAAGGAGAAATGCTCACTAACAGGGATGTACAGTGGGGAAAATAGGTATTTGGTCAATAACAAAAGTTTCTCAATACTTTGTTATATACCCTTGGTTGGCAATGACACAGGTCAAATGTTTTCTGTAAGTCTTCACAAGGTTTTCACACACTGTTGCTGGTATTTTGGCCCATTCCTCCATGCAGATCTCCTCTAGAGCAGTGATGTTTTGGGGCTGTCGCTGGGCAACACGGACTTTCAACTCCCTCCAAAGATTTTCTATGGGGTTAAGATCTGGAGACTGGCTAGGCCACTCCAGGACCTTGAAATGCTTCTTACGAAGCCACTCCTTCATTGCCCGGGTGGTGTGTTTGGGATCATTGTCATGCTGAAAGACCCAGCCACGTTTCATCTTCAATGCCCTTGCTGATGGAAGGAGGTTTTCACTCAAAATATCACGATACATGGCCCCATTCATTCTTTCCTTTACACGGATCAGTCGTCCTGGTCCCTTTGCAGAAAAACAGCCCCAAAGCATGATGTTTCCACCCCCATGCTTCACAGTAGGTATGGTGTTCTTTGGATGCAACTCAGCATTCTTTGTCCTCCAAACACAACGAGTTGAGTTTTTACCAAAAAGTTATATTTTGGTTTCATCTGACCATATGACATTCTCCCAATCCTCTTCTGGTTCATCCAAATGCACTCTAGCAAACTTCAGACGGGCCTGGACATGTACTGGCTTAAGCAGGGGGACACGTCTGGCACTGCAGGATTTGAATCCCTGGCGGCGTAGTGTGTTACTGATGGTAGGCTTTGTTACTTTGGTCCCAGCTCTCTGCAGGTCATTCACTAGGTCCCCCCGTGTGGTTCTGGGATTTTTGCTCACCGTTCTTGTGATCATTTTGACCCCACGGGGTGAGATCTTAGGTGGAGCCCAAGATCGAGGGAGATTATCAGTGGTCTTGTATGTCTTCCATTTCCTAATAATTGCTCCCACAGTTGATTTCTTCAAACCAAGCTGCTTACCTATTGCAGATTCAGTCTTCCCAGCCTGGTGCAGGTCTACAATTTTGTTTCTGGTGTCCTTTGACAGCTCTTTGGTCTTGGCCATAGTGGAGTTTGGAGTGTGACTGTTTGAGGTTGTGGACAGGTGTCTTTTATACTAATAACAAGTTCAAACAGGTGCCATTAATACAGGTATCGAGTAGAGGACAGAGGAGCCTCTTAAAGAAGAAGTTACAGGTCTGTGAGAGCCAGAAATCTTGCTTGTTTGTAGGTGACCAAATACTTATTTTCCACCATAATTTGCAAATAAATTCATAAAAAATCCTACAATGTGATTTTCTGGATTTTTTTCCTCAATTTGTCTGTCATAGTTGACGTGTACCTATGATGAAAATTACAGGCCTCTCTCATATTTTTAAGTGGGAGAACTTGTACAATTGGTGGCTGACTAAATACTTTTTTCCCCCACTGTAAACAACTTTGTGCACAACATTTGAGAGAAATAAGCTTTTTTGTGCTTATTGGAAAATTTCTGGAATCTATTATTTCAGCTCATGAAACATAGAACCAACACTTTACATGTTGCGCGTTTATATTTTTGTTCAGTAAATATACTGGGGGGGGGGGGTTTAGCTCAGAGCTTTCGGGGTGCCCTTGCGAAACTGCGCCATGCCACTGAAGAAGGGTACTGATACTCATACAAATAGGGTGCAATTTGCAGTGAGATAATAAGAGGGTTGTCATTTCTTATGAATAACTGCTAAGGTAGGTGGAACTCAATGCGACCCCCATCAAAATCATCACTGCTTACAAACAACTTAATGGTACACCAGCCAAGCTATTTCTCTCACCACGCCAACTGTCTTGCTCTATCTTTTGATCACGCTGTCCCTCTCGAGGTTCATTGGTCCTGAAATACCCATCTACATACCCACTTATTGCGTAGATGGTCTGACGGTTTGTGTCAGTAGGACATGTGTTGAGCTTTCACTCAAGACACTGACTGACACACTCTTTCTCCTTGCAGGTGACTCTCCAACAGGATCAATGTTAATATTGTGGTGATCAAGAGCTATTCTGCACAAATACCGCACCCACTTCATTCTGTATTCATAAAAAAATTTAACATTTTTACCACAAATGCTAAATATATAAATATAAGTAAATTAAAATATAATAATTTGTTTATGTATTACTATGAAACTTTCTGCTTGGAAAACTGTTGATACATATGATTTTGTTACAGTGTTATGTAAATACTTTCCTGTCATGTTGTGAGAAATACTATACTTGACTTGATTGCATATTATCAATGGGTGGCAATTTATGGATTAAAGGCACAATCCATAATATTTCATGCTGTTTAATAGTCATTTAAATGAATTATTTATACATATTGATTCATCACAGAAAACTTAACTACAAACTGGCTAAATCTAAGCTTATGGAATATCCAAAAGATAAGCCTTCTCCCATCCTAGCCATGATTGAAATGACTTGGAACAAAATTAGAACACATTAGTGCTATCTGTAACTATATCACCTCTAATCCCACCTTGCTGCTTCATGTGTATCTTGGAATTGTTCCCAATTCATTAAAGTTAATTTTGCAGCTGTTCAAAGCTAACACGTTTTCCCACAAGAGGAGTTCCCATTGTATAACCCACTGGTCTCGGAAAGAGAACCCTTATAGTTGTAATGTGTCATATTTTCAAAAGCCCTTTCAATGAAATGGCAGTAAATGTCATACATGGACAATTTTAACTGTGGAAAATGTAATTTAAACAAGATTCAAATGGCTGGGAATGGAGTGAAATACAAAGTGAGGAATAGCGTTATAGTGTTACTGACATGTTATGACAGTGACATGTCAGACACACCACAGGGAGAATTGGAACTAATGCTTAAAATAAGGTATTGTCACTCTGTACAACTTCACTCAAGCAAAGTAATTCAGTTTAGGGAAGGCATCTGTAAAAGGATGAACAACTATTGTCTTAATTTCAATCATTTCAATTTTTCAGTCTTATATTTACCTTGCAGGCTAAAGTGGTGGTTACATAAAGCCCCTCCCCTCTAACTAAAGAGCCCCTCGCCTTCCCTCTGATCATTCTCACCTCTCTTCCTCACACTCAGCACGATTTGATCTGTTTTCCTGTTTAACTGTTCAAAGGTGTGCCATCAAGGCTACGCAGCTGAGCGCAGGGTTATCGGTTCTTGTCTTTTGTGTTGGGTGACTTTATCGAAAGGAACATTTTTGCTTCGGGTAAGAATCAGCTTCATCGCTTTTCTTCCTTAGTCTCCTGTTGTAGCTAGCGTCACACTGTTAGCTGCGGAGACGTGGCTAGCTTAGCTGCAATTCTTGCTATCAACTAGCATTTCTACCTGGAAGGGCATAACTACTAGTTCGCTCTCTCGTTTAGTTCAACCCACTACCAGCGTTGACTAGACCGACCGTCCTAGCGTCACTGCTGATTGGTCAAGAGCCACGCTTTTGTTTGTCACAATACCAACATAGCGCTAGCTTCCTTTGGCTAACTTTGTGCTAACTAGCTAGGGTACTAGCCCACGTGGTGAACGCTAGCTATTTTCACATTGTTAACACTCAGAGCGCCGGAATTCCAGAACTACTAGAATGACCATGACTGTCATTCTGACCGTTGATATTCCATAATAAATAATACATTGCTAAATGAATGCATGTATTATGTTAAAATAGGTTATAAGAAACCTCTGGACAACAAATGTAAATTGTAAATCAGTCACAACATTTATTGATTGATCCAGAAGTGCATAGTACATTTTAGTAAATACTAAAATAAGATGATAGTTTATTTTCTAACTGAAAGAGAACAGTTGCCTGCCCAGCTGGCCCATCCAAACTACACATAAACTATATTGAAACTAATTTCACATATATAATAATAATAATAATAGTAATAATAATAAATGTGGCCTAAAGACAAGATTCAATTGACAATAGTCTGATGGGTGACAATATTATCAATTGTTGAATAGAGAATTTAGAGACATTGACAGTGTGCATTGACCAAGAGAGACGCTTACCAAATAGCACTTTTTCCATATCGTTCTACAGAGGTCCATGCAGGCCAGACGTTTTGATTGTTATACCCTATCAGAAAGAGCAAATTCCAAGGTTTCTAATAAACCTATTTTTGCCAAATAACTGTACGCATATGGTCTCTGTTTCAAAATATAACCTTTTCCCATAGAATAACCATGGCTCCATGCATTCCAAATAACTGTACAAATTGCACGGATGGTCTCTGTTTCAAAACATAACCTTTTCCTATAGAATAACCATGGCTCCAAACATTGCTCATGTGAGTAGGATAGCCATTTGGGATATTCCATTATATTCTTACTGTAAAATATGTGTGTTGACTGTGGTAGGGCAAGACCTGTGATGTCTGCTAAACGAACAAGTTGATTTCATTGGCATGGCGTAGCCATAGATTGGCATGGCGCAGCCATTGCCTTGGCTACTAAGCACAGATAAATACTACTCCAAACATGCTATTCGGTTCTTTTAAAATAAATTGCCTTGTATCATGTTTTTATGACCTTCCTAAACAAATTATTAAATGGATTTATTTGTGATTGTGTATATTAACACTAGAAAGGCAGATAGCATCATAATGACTCAATACGAATTTAAATGTTTTTAGTCATGTACCCCTCATCCTTGACTTTTCCTAAATAAGTATATATAACATACTGTCATTGTTAGAATCTTAATATCACAAACAGAACTGGAGTTTTAGGAGGGCATGTCATTTTATGAATGGTTTTCCCCAGCCTGCTCTGCTCCTTCTCCGATAGTTGAATGTGCCATGCCCAGTTGATAATCACCCTGATAATTGCCTAGAAACTGAACCTAAACTATACCGAAACTAATTTCACACATATAATAAGATTAAATAAATGAAGTATAGTATGATGGGGGAGAAAAGGGGAGGATGGGTGAGTTGATGAGTGAGGGGAAGCATAATTATGTAATCACCAATTGTGAATGAAGAACAGGACCTTCTATTGCATTAATCTATTCTAATTATAATCTCAAAACGGTATACCCTATATCAGTTCAACAAATCCAAGCAGTTTTATTAGTCTAATCTAGGCCTACTTGGAGTAGGCCACACAAGGAGAACGTGCATAATTTACAATGGCAAGACCAAGAGGAATGGATGCACATGCTGCGTTAGCGTTGCTACAAGATCTGAATGAAAACGACTCAGATTGCTGGGAAGAAATGGATCATGACATCTTTAATGATTATAATTCTAATTCATGCTGAATGGCTTTCCATATCACGGAAAGGATCCATATCGGGCAGCGGGAGTGCCGGATGATGTTTCGGATCAGATGGCACGGCTGTACTAGGTGAAAGGAGGAACTCGCTGCTGGACTGTTGCTGTGTTCTACAAAATGCTTGACTTGGCTGCTATCAACGCACACGTGTTGGTCAAGCAGTCAGTGCATGAACAGGAGAGACTTCATCATGAGTCTGGCACACGGGCTATGTGAGAGACATTTGAAGGCCAAGGCAGCAGCAGCAAATATTCCACGCAAGCCATTACGCAAGCCAAATTACGCACAGCTCCCGAGAACGAGAAACTGCAAGGTGGGCAGATGCACTCGGAACAGAACCCACGACACCTGTTTCAGCTGCAAGTGACTTGTTTGTGGGAAGTGTTGCAATCAAGTGGAAGTGACAAAGATGTTTGGTGACTGCAGTGGCATGTATTCATGGTTGCCCCATGGTTGCAAAAAATGTGCACTAAGAAAACATACAAAATAATGTATCTTTCATCTCTCTGTGTTTCATACATTTTCTTCAATCCGCAAGAGGCTCAATGTATCTCACAGGAGAAAACATCCACGCGAACAAAACAGCACCCCTCTGTCTCAGTATGTGTAGTGTATCTATCTGATGCTGTCTGGTCAGAAAGAGTATGACATTGTTGTCGCCCGTAGCATTGAATGCAAGGGAAGCCAGCAAGCAATTGGCCTCCCTTGATAAACAATAAATAAAATAATAGTCAACAAGCTTTGAGCTAAACTGAGTGAGCTAAAAAAAAGGGTCAAGGGAAGACAGTTTGGATTTGGCTTCAGACCAATCACATCTCATCAAAAGCCAAACGTCATTGACAGAAAGAAACTTGAATTGTTGCAGCATCTCGTTGTGTCGTTGACCTCTGGTGGCTAGCTCGCTAGCTAAAATTGTCTCTTTCCTAAATTAGCCATGGATGGATATAGGGATTTGGTTTTACTTAATTCTCTGTACTGGCCAAATGATTATAACGGTGATTCTGATCCAACCATACATTCTTACATTGTGCCCCTGGCACGCACACACACACAGAAATCAGTACTATGGACAGCCACATATTTAGCTTATGTTGATTGGACTAAATAGTATTTGGCATATTTTAGTTCTCATTGTATTAGACTAAGCATAGGTGATTAGATGATGTTGAAATGTTGAAGTTGAAATGGTGCTGGAATAGTTTTCTTTGCGACTTGCGCTAACACTCTGTGGTTCTAAATCAATAGTTGTTTAGTAGTCCGAAAATGTCGATAACATTAACTTGCTTGACCATGCTGTAGGTCAGGTAACTGTTTGCTACATGCAATATGTTTTGTGGACTTTACCAGACAAATGTTGCTCTCCGGTTTTGTGATGAAAAAAAGGTGTGGTTGAATTTATTCTGCCACTGTGTCTCCTTATTGTCTCGGCCTTAGGCCTAAAGTGCATTCTGAAAGTATTCATACCCCTTCTTTTTTTCCGTTACAGCCTTATTCTAAAATTGATTAAATCATTTTTTTTTTATCCATCTACACGCAATATCCCATAATGACAGAAAAAACAGGTTTCTAGAAATGTTAGCAAATGTTTTCAAAACTAAAAATGGACATATCACATTTACATAAGTATTCAGACCCTTTACTCAGTACTTTGTTGAAGCACCTTTGGCAGCGATTACAGCCTCGAGTCTTCTTGGGTATGATGCTACAAGCTTGGCGCACCTGTATTTGGGGAGTTTCTCCCATTCTTCTTTGCAGATCCTCTCAAGCTCTGTCAGGTTGGATGGGGAGCGTCGCTGCACAGCTATTTTCAGGTCTATCCAGAGATGTTCGATTGGGTTCAAGTCTGGTCTCTGGCTGGGCCACTCAAGGACATTCAGAGACTTGTCCCGAAGCCACTCCTGCGTTGTCTTGGCTGTGTGCTTAGGGTCATTGTCCTTTTGGAAGGTGAACCTTCGCCCCAGTCTGAGGTCCTGAGCGCTCTGGAGCAAGTTTTCATCAAGAATCTCTCTGTACTTTGCTCCACTCATCTTTCCCTCGATCCTGACTAGTCTCCCAGTCCCTTCTGCTGAAAAACATCACCACAGCGTGATGCTGCCACCACAATGCTTCACCGTAGGGATGGTGCCAGGTTTCCTCCAGACATGATGCTTGGCATTCAGGCCAAAGAGTTCAATCATGGTTTCATCTGACCAGAGAATCTTGTTTCTCATGAGAGTCATTTAGGTGCCTCTTGGCAAACTCCAAGCGGGCTGTCATGCCTTTTACTGACGAGTGGCTTCCGTCTGGCCACTCTACCATAAAGGCCTGATTGGTGGAGTGCTGCAGAGATGGTTGTCCTTCTGGAAGGTTCTCCCATCTCCACAGAAGAACTCTGGAACTCTGTCAGAGTGACCATCGGGGTTCTTGGTCACCTCCCTGACCAAGGCCCCCCGATTGCTCAGTTTGGCGGGGCGGCCAGCTCTAGGAAGAGTCTTGGTGGTTCCAAACTTCTTCCATTTAAGAATGATCGAGGCCTCTGTGTTCTTGGGGACCTTCAATGCTGCAGACATTTTTTGGTACCCTTCCCCAGATCTGTGATTCGCCACAGTCCTGTCTCGGAGCTCTTCAGACAATTCCTTTGACCTCATGGCTTGGTTTTTGCTCTGACATGCACTGTCAACTGTGGGACCTTATATAGACAGGTGTGTGCCTTTCCAAATCATGTCTAATCAATTGAATCTACTAAAGGTGGACTCCTATCAAGTTGTAGAAACATCAAGGATGATCAATGGAAATAGGATGCACCTGAGCTCAATTTCGAGTCTCATAGAAAAGGGTCTGAATACTTATATGTTTTTTCTGTTTTTTATTTTGAATACATTCGCAAAGAATTCTCAAAACCAGTTTTCACTTTGTCATTATGGGTTATTGTTTGTAGATTGATTTGATATTTTATCAATTTTATAATAAGGCTGTAACGTAACAAAATGTAGAAAAAGTGAAGGGGTCCGAATGCACTGTATATATCACGGTCCCAAGGCATATGAACTAACAGGTTATAGAGCAAACAAGGCAATTACCACAACACATAGGTTGTAATGTGTTTTTTTTTTCCTGTCTTGACTTCCGCTGAGTTTTTACCCATGCACCGCTACTGGGACAAGGGGTAATGAGATCCAACTAAATGAGATCCAACTGTTGCATGAAGATTCATACCATAATGTAAGCATGAGCGAGGCCACAAATAATGTGTCCAATAACTGACAATAATATACTATTTTTACAACTGTTATATCAACACCGATATACATTATAATGGCAGTATTGCTTTTGTGCTGATTTTCACTATTCACAAACACGCTTGGCGCCTATACTTATGTTTAGGCTACTGATATTTTCTGATATTTTCTTCATTGACCATGTGTCTTGCAGTTTGGGTATTTTTATTTGTTTAATTGTTACAAAAATACACTTTTACTGTGTTTCCACGCACATGCTTTTTGTTTCATAGTTGTAACAAAGGCACTCCACACATAACATAGATTTTACACTTGAAATCCTGTGATTTTGGTGGTTTTTCGTTTTTACATATAGACCACATTAACATAAACTAATGAAAATGTTATGTTCTTTCAAATATTTACATTTCGTATTCTAATGTTACCTAACACCTTCATAATCAAAACCAAATGACATTAGCACTAAGGGTGGTCCAATGAGGCCTTTCTAGTTGAATGGATTTATTAGACTGGTGGCTATTGGTACTCCTCGAGGCCCGGCTATTCTACTGTTAAATATACACTGCTCAAAAAAATTAAGGGAACACTTAAACAACACAATGTAACTCCAAGTCAATCACACTTCTCTGAAATCAAACTGTCCACTTAGGAAGCAACACTGATTGACAATAAATGTCACATGCTGTTGTGCAAATGGAATAGACAACAGGTGGAAATTATAGGCAATTAGCAAGACACCCCCAATAAAGGACTGGTTTTGCAGGTGGTGACCACAGACCACTTCTCAGTTCCTATGCTTCCTGGCTGATGTTTTGGTCACTTTTGAATGCTGGCGGTGCTTTCATTCTAGTGGTAGCATGAGACGGAGTCTACAACCCACACAAGTGGCTCAGATAGTGCAGCTCATCCAGGATGGCACATCAATGCGAGCTGTGGCAAGAAGGTTTGCTGTGTCTGTCAGCGTAGTGTCCAGAGCATGGAGGCGCTACCAGGAGACAGGCCAGTACATCAGGAGACGTGGAGGAGGCCGTAGGAGGGCAACAACCCAGCAGCAGGACTGCTACCTCCGCCTTTGTGCAAGGAGGAGCAGGAGGAGCACTGCCAGAGGCCTGCAAAATGACCTCCAGCAGGCCACAAATGTGCATGTGTCTGCTCAAATGGTCAGAAACAGACTCCATAAGGGTGGTGTGAGGGCCCGACGTCCACAGGTGGGGGTTGTGCTTACAGCCCAACACCGTGCAGGACGTTTGGCATTTGCCAGAGAACACCAAGATTGGCAAATTCGCCACTGGCGCCCTGTGCTCTTCACAGATGAAAGCAGGTTCACACTGAGCACGTGACAGACGTGACAGAGTCTGGAGACGCCGTGGAGAACGTTCTGCTGCCTGCAACATCCTCCAGCATGACCGGTTTGGCGGTGGGTCAGTCATGGTGTGGGGTGGCATTTCTTTGGGGGGCTGCACAGCCCTCCATGTGCTCGCCAGAGGTAGCCTGACTGCCATTAGGTACCGAGATGAGATCCTCAGACCCCTTGTGAGACCATATGCTGGTGCGGTTGGCCCTGGGTTCCTCCTAATGAAAGACAATGCTAGACCTCATGTGGCTGGAGTGTGTCAGCAGTTCCTGCAAGAGGAAGGCATTGATGCTGTGGACTGGCCCGCCCGTTCCCCAGACCTGAATCCAATTGAGCACATCTGGGACATCATGTCTCGCTCCATCCATCAACGCCACGTTGCACCACAGACTGTCCAGGAGTGCTTTTGTCCAGGTCTGGGAGGAGATCCCTCAGGAGACCATCCGCCACCTCATCAGGAGCATGCCCAGGCGTTGTAGGGAGGTCATACAGGCACGTGGAGGCCACACACACTACTTAGCCTAATTTTGACTTGTGTTAAGGACATTACATCAAATTTGGATCAGCCTGTAGTGTGGTTTTCCACTTTAATTTTGAGGGTGACTCCAAATCCAGACCTACATGGGTTGATAAATTTGATTTCCATTGATAATTTTTGTGTGATTTTGTTGTCAGCACATTCAACTATGTAAAGAAAAAAGTATTTAATAAGATTATTTCATTCATTCAGACTAGGATGTGTTCTTTTAGTGTTCCCTTTATTTTTTTGAGCAGTGTACATACTGTCATTTTGACCGTCATGCCACTTTGAGGATAAAATGCTCAGAAGGTTTTTGTATTTTATGATATTTGTCTGAAAGTACGGCTAGTGTAAAATACACATATTTAGGAAAAGTCAGGTACAGGTGCGCTCAAGTTTTTATTGAAATGAAATTGAAAACGGTCAGATTGACAATCTTGGAGGTTCTAGTGTTAAAGGATTAGCGTCTCCAGCCAGCACTGTACTAACTAGCTAGGCTACTAGCCCAAATGGCGAATGCTAGTTATGTTTCACTTTGTTCTCGGATTAGCAGTATTTTTTGGTAGCCATGAAACCTGCTAGCTCAGCCCATGTGGTACCGAGCAAGGCTCTGGTCCTGCCTAAGCACCGGCACACTGTGCCTATGCGGGGCAAACATATCGGGCAAGGGCACGCGTGTCATCTGCCTGGGTCTTTAACACGCGGAAGCAGCATTCAACGACCCCTGGTCATGCATCCAGTGTGGGGTTGTTGCTTCTAACACCCTCCACTGGAGTGCGCAGAACAGCCCAACGTAGTTCGTCTCCCAGTCTTAACTCGAGCCGGGAGACTGCCTCGCTGACCCAGCCCTCATGGGACGTCATGGATGGCTACCCCGAGAACCTTCACCCACTTTTACAGGGCTTGGCCCCGGAGGAAATGGAGGAACTGGGCCTTGACAAGCTACCGGTGGTCACTCACCAACCACCTCAACCCCAGTGCCTCATCAATGACAGGCACTTCTGTCCCTGGTAAGACGGAACGCTTCTCCACGTCTACCAAAAGGTCTACGTGTCTGCCACACGTTCTGTACGTGCGATGAATGTTACGTCCCTACTACTGGTTTACCAGGCCCATTCGATGCTAGAGATGCATAATCTCCTAGCTATCGGCAAGCCTAATCCAGACCTTTGGGATGAGATCAAGCCTAACCCAGACCTGAACCTCCGAGCCTCCAGGGCCATGCCATGAGCCTTGCAGTGGTAGGGGAGAGAGCGTTGTGGCCCAACCTGTCTAGCCTGATGGACAAAGAGAAAGCAGACTTCCTTGACGCTCCTGTCGAGCCGAAGGAATTGTGTGGGTCGTCTGTTGCCGCCATGCGGCAGAAGTATGAACTTCGAAAGAGGAGGACAAAGTCTTCAATTTCTGTCTGCCTTGTAGACCCAGGAATCGTGGCTAACTGGCCTACCCCTTCACAAGCCAAGGCTTCGTGGCAGAGAGAGGGCAATTTGCTGGCACCAGGGATTTCCGCGGAAAGTCCCCAGTGACGTAGCGGGCATTGAACCGACAGTTCGGATCCACAAACAGGAGCCGACAGTGGGGAAAACGGTATTTCGCTGCAGCCACATTGAGGTCCCGCCCATTTGATTCCCTTGCAGGCAACAGTTCACCCCATGTTCTGGCCTGCCATCTCTCGGATGGCATATCTGTGCTCCTAAGACCCTTACCTTTGTGCAGTGACCCATTTTCATGGGTTCACTCTCAAGGAAGACGGAGAGAATCCACTTGACGCGAGTGCCCTCCGTGCCACGGCTCTCCCCCTGGCTCTAGTTCAAGCAGCTGGGGTAGGAAGACTAATTTTCAGTCACTACCAAGCACTGTTTCAATATTCCAGTGTATCAACACTATCCTTTTCAATAAAAAAGCTTGTATCCAGACGTCATGCCAAGGACACAGAACAGAAATACCATTTGGGCTAGCGCTAGCTCCCTGAACGTTCGGCCTTCATAGACAATTACCTGCTTTACTCCCCATTCCGGGAACAAGCGGTACAAGACAACTTCCTTTATAACCCGAGCTAGGGTTCAAGATCAATCAGAAAAATAGATGTTTGGTGCCAACACAGAAGCTAGCGTGTATGCTGAATGTGTGTGTGCTTCATTCATAAACCCCTCGTTATGTCCACTCCTCTGGATGAGTTCTATGAGGGGCCCATTCCCATCAAGGAGGCGACCTTTGCTAACCTCAATGACAACATCAGGGAGCAGTTCCTGGCCGAGATGTACGCCAAGTTTGGAGAGGTGGAGGAGATCTTCACCAGCACCAGGTGGACTAAGGACACGGTCAAACACCTGCACAACATCTCATGGGCAACATTGTTCATGCTCAGCTGGATATCAAAAGATAGGACACGGCTTCATGTCTGCGTGGTTTGATTTTCTGTGAGCGT
The DNA here is from genome assembly GCF_020615455.1 of Coregonus clupeaformis. Lineage (NCBI taxonomy): Eukaryota > Metazoa > Chordata > Actinopteri > Salmoniformes > Salmonidae > Coregonus > Coregonus clupeaformis. Next base: position 307,147 of record NW_025533528.1, on the reverse strand, counting down.
TCAATTTTGTGAGTGTTGGGAAATAAATGTGTGATTAATATTGAAGCATAGAGGAGTGTTTTGGAAACATGAAAAATTATTGTACTCAATATACCTACACCCCAGGCTCCTCTGATATATATATATATATATATATATATATATATATATATATATATATATATATATATATATATATATATATATATATATATATATATATATATATATATATATATACATACATACATACATACATACATACATTGGGGAGAACAAGTATTTGATACACTGCCAATTTTGCAGGTTTTCCTAAAGAAAAACGAACAGGTCTGTGAGAGCCGGAATTCTTACTGGTTGGTAGGTGATCAAAAACGTATGTCATGCAATAAAATGCAAATTAATTACTTAAAACTCATACAATGTGATTTTCTGAATTTTTTTAGATTCCGTCTCTCACAGTTGAAGTGTACCTATGATAAAAATTACAGACCTCTATATGCTTTGTAAGTAGGAAAACCTGCAAAATCGGCAGTGTATCAATTATTTGTTCTCCCAACTGTATATACACACACACATACACACACACACACACACACACAGTACCAGTCAAAAGTTTGGACACACCTACTCATTCAAGGGTTTTTCTTTATTTGTACCATTTTCTACATTGTAGAATAATAGTGAAGACATCAAAACTATGAAATTACACATATTTAAACAAATCAAAATATATTTTATATTTGAGATTCTTCAAAGCAGCCACCCTTTGCCTTGATGACAGCTTTGCACACTCTTGGCATTCTCTCAACCAGCTTCATGAGGTAGTCAACTGGAATACAGTGAGTTTTTTTTTGGGGGGGGGTAGATCAGCTTAATATTGCATATAGTTTGTAACTTCCATCAATGTAATTGTCTGCATCACTTCCAATCCCCCATGTTTTTTATTTATATTTATATACACAAAATACATACACACACACACACACACACACACACACACACACACACACACTTAAAAAATACATATCCTTTAAAAAAAAAAATATATATATATATATATATATTCCCCTTTATTACTTTCCAACCCTGCCACCATTTCCCCACTTGGACTAAACGAGTGAACAACAACGCCTAGGCCTCTACTTCCAGCCCATACCCACTATCTACATTTTATGGACACAGTCAATTTTACAGTAATTACATTTTGTTTGTTCTTTCTCCTGAACTTCTTCTACTCTCAACCTCTCCGATCATTTTCATGATGTCCATCCGGTTTGCTTCTATATGCCATATATTTCTAACTGTGCTCCTTCACAAAAGCTCCCAACCTACAACCCATACACTTATTATGGACACAGCGTGCCTACATTATTAGTTATCTTGTTATTGTTTGTTGTTAGTTGTTATTAGTCCCATCCTTCAATTCCATTCAACACCTCCCATCTATCTTTTAACACCATCCATATAGGATTTCTATTTGCCATACATATTTCAACTCTACTCTAACCTTTCTATTCTCATTGTTTCTACAGATTGTGAATTGAAAATAAACATTTTTGCTAATAGTATTATTATGTTATTGATCGATTCACTATGACTTTTCAGATCACCCAGTAGTGCTATCTGCAGGGTTAGCTCCAGGTAAATATTGCAATCCTTTAGCCATTCCTGGACCTGTGTCCAAAAACAAGCTACAAATGGACAGTACCAAAACAAATGATCTAATGATTCTGTCTCTTAGCAGCAAAATATGCAGAGCTGGGAAGATTGTATCCCCAATATATATAACATTCTATTGGTAGCAAGAATGTTATATAATAATTTAAATGGAAAGTTCTGAATCCGGTGTCGTTTTGCGTATCAGTTCATAAACACTATGCCATGGGATCGGTACGTAAAAAATCTCTTCCCAACTATTTTGCAATCTATATGGGACCGCTGTCAATCCTTTGGTCCTTAAATGAAACTGATATACCTTTTTATTTATCACAGTTTTCCTTAACCAATTATGTTCTTTAATACAAGGCCGACAGACAAGTTCCTTACTTTCTCCTCCTTCCACTTTCCTCTTCCATTTTTGCAGTAAGGCTGCAATTATTTGGTTGTAATTTTTGTTAGCTGCATGTGCGACATAACTCCACCAGTCCTACCGATGATATCATTTACAAAGATTATACCTTTTTTAAACATTTTGTCAAAAAAAAAAGTTTTTTTTGTCAATTAGTATATTTGAGTTTAACCACAATATTTGCTGCATGATCTGTTCTGTCGTTTCTGGAGGATTAAATTGAAATTGCAACCAACTTTCTATGGCTTGTTTTAGAAATAGTGATATCTGGGAGATGATTTCCTTTTCAAATAACTGAAAGTGAGAGGTTGTAATCTGAATAAAGGGAAAAAGGCCAATCTTGAACATTGGGTGAGACAATCTTACTAATTTGCTAGAGAACCAGTTCGGATTTAAGTATAACTTTTGTATGAGGTCCTCTGTAGCTCAGCTGGTAGAGCACGGCACTTGTAACGCCAAGGTAGTGGGTTCGATCCCCGGGACCACCCATACACAAAAATGTATGCACGCATGACTGTAAGTCGCTTTGGATAAAAGTGTCTGCTAAATGGCATATTATTATTATTATGTATGACTGAAGCTTTTATTGATAGGTCTAATGCTTTAATATTTAATTATTTCTGTCCTCCGAATTCATATTCATTATATAAATAGGCCCGTTTAATTTTGTCTGGCTTGCCGTTCCAAATAAAATGGAATATTGTTTTCTCATATAATTTCAAAAACGGTTCGCTAGGCGTAGGCAAGACCATAAGCAAATAGGTAAACTGGGATAATACTAAAGAGTTAATCAGGGTGACTTTTCCACAAATTGACAGGTATTTACCTTTCCATGGTAGCAAGATCTTATTTATTTTTGCTAACTTTCTATTATAATTTATTAAAGTGAGATCATTTATTTCCTTTGGGATATGTATTCCGAGTATATCCACATCACCATCAGACCATTTTATTGGTAAACTACATGGCAATGTAAAAATTGAATTTTTTATTGATCCAATAAGTAATATAGTACATTTGTCATAATTTGGTTGTAATCCAGAGAGGTTAGAAAATGTATCTAGATCCTCTATGAGGCTGTGGAGTGATTCTAGTTGTGGATTAAAAAATAATTTACATGAATCATCAGCGTACAATGACACCTTCGTTTTTAAGCCCTGGATTTCTAATCCCCTGATATTATTGTTGGATCTGATTTTAATAGCTAACATCTCAAATGGCCACAATAAATAGATATGCCAATAGTGGACAACCTTGTTTCACTCCTCTTGACCGTTTAAAACTTTCTGAGAAATAGCCATTATTTACTATTTTACACCTAGTGTTACTATACATGATTTTTACCCATTTTATAAGAGATTCACCAAAATTGAAATGCTCCAGGCATTTATGTATAAACCCCAGTCGTACTTTTTTAAACGCCTTTCGAAGTCTGCTATGAATAGCAGGCCTGGTTTCTCAGATTTTCCATAATGTTCTATTGTTTCCAATAAAAGTATTTGATCCCCTGCTGATTGTGTATGTTTGCCCACTGACAAAGAAATTATCAGTCTATAATTTTAATGGTAGGTTTATTTGAACAGTGAGAGACAGAATAACAACAAAAAAATTCAGAAAAACTGAAGGAAGGAGGTTCTCACCCAAGATTTGACGGTACATGGCCACGTCCATCGTCCCTTTGATGCGGTGAAGTTGTCCTGTCCCCTTAGCAGAAAAACACCCCCAAAGCATAATGTTTCCACCTCCATGTTTGACGGTGGGGATGGTGTTCTTGGGGTCATAGGCAGCATTCCTCCTCTTCCAAACACGGCGAGTTGAGTTGATGCCAAAGAGCTCCATTTTGGTCTCATCTGACAACAACACTTTCACCCAGTTCTCCTCTGAATCATTCAGATGTTCATTGGCAAACTTCAGAGACGGGCATGTACAGTGGGGAAAAAAAGTATTTAGTCAGCCACCAATTGTGCAAGTTCTCCCACTTAAAAAGATGAGAGAGGCCTGTAATTTTCATCATAGGTACACGTCAACTATGACAGACAAAATTAGAAAAAGAAATCCAGAAAATCACATTGTAGGATTTTTAATGAATTTATTTGCAAATTATGGTGGAAAATAAGTATTTGGTCAATAACAAAAGTTTCTCAATACTTTGTTATATACCCTTTGTTGGCAATGACACAGGTCAAACGTTTTCTGTAAGTCTTCACAAGGTTTTCACACACTGTTGCTGGTATTTTGGCCCATTCCTCCATGCAGATCTCCTCTAGAGCAGTGATGTTTTGGGGCTGTCGCTGGGCAACACGGACTTTCAACTCCCTCCAAAGATGTTCTATGGGGTTGAGATCTGGACACTGGCTAGGCCACTCCAGGACCTTGAAATGCTTCTTACGAAGCCACTCCTTCGTTGCCCGGGCTGTGTGTTTGGGATCATTGTCATGCTGAAAGACCCAGCCACATTTCATCTTCAATGCCCTTGCTGATGGAAGGAGGTTTTCACTCAAAATCTCACGATACATGGCCCCATTCATTCTTTCCTTTACACGGATCAGTCGTCCTGGTCCCTTTGCAGAAAAACAGCCCCAAAGCATGATGTTTCCACCCCCATGCTTCACAGTAGGTATGGTGTTCTTTGGATGCAACTCAGCATTCTTTGTCCTCCAAACATGACGAGTTGAGTTTTTACCAAAATTTGGTTTCATCTGACCATATGACATTCTCCCAATCCTCTTCTGGATCATCCAAATGCACTCTAGCAAACTTTAGACGGGCCTGGACATGTACTGGCTTAAGCAGGGGGACACGTCTGGCACTGCAGGATTTGAGTCCTTGGCGGCGTAGTGTGTTACTGATGGTAGGCTTTGTTACTTTGGTCCCAGCTCTCTGCAGGTCATTCACTAGGTCCCCCCGTGTGGTTCTGGGATTTTTGCTCACCGTTCTTGTG